>NC_084995.1:40211259-40368759 GCF_963854185.1 Sardina pilchardus | reverse complement strand
TCGGCAGTCACATCAGCTGGCATCAGTGCCCTGCCACATCCCAAGCGTGTGCCTCCCTGAGGCCTTATGCCCTGCTCAGGCAACACTAGCCTGCGAGTCCCCTATAGGCCAGCACAGGGCCTAACCCCTCCCATCACCTCAGCTCAGCGCTGTGTGCCACCCTGAGGCCTTATGCCCACTCAGGCAACACTAGCCTGCGAGTCCCCTATAGGCCAGCACAGGGCCTAACCCCTCCCATCACCTCAGCTCAGCGCTGTGGACAGACGCTGTCCCGTTAGACTGCACATCATGTCCGGGGCAGCGTGCCGACGGGTCAGAGGTCCGCCTCCGACATGCCCGGCGTCGCCGAGCGCAACAGTCGCAGCCAGCAGCCTCATTTCATTATCGTGGGCGACAAAAAGGCGCTACGCGGCGGGCCACGCTCCACTACAGCGCGGCACTTACTGCTAGTGCTTGTGCAGTAAATACGGCCTCGGCTGATGGATTTAGAATTGATTCGGGGGCGCTGTGGCGCAGCAGGCTACAGCGTCCATACCATTTGCGGGTCCGAGTGCCCACGGGGACCGAGGTTCGAATCCGGCCTGCGGTCATATCCCAATCCCACCCCATCTCTCTCTCCCACTTGTTTCCTGTCTACCTCTTCACTGTCCTATCATAATAAAGCCAAAAAGGCCAAAAAATATACTTAAAAAAAAAAAAAAAAAAGAATTGATTTTTCCCACTTCTCTGTGCTGCAGTACATTTCTTCTTTTTTTGTGACCGAAATGGCCGTGCATAAGATAGAGCCAGAGGGTCTTTCCAATTTAGCCGTCCTGCTCCGAGTATGGGGTCACATAATTCCGCATTTACGTGTGTGTGTGTGTGTGTGTGTGTGTGTGGGTGTGTGTGTGTGGATGGATGGAACTGTGTGTGTATGTTTGCTTATGCCGTCCTCCATTGTGGCCATAGAATTGGAATTTTCCTCTGGAGAATGCCTGTGTATAAGTCACATTGTGTGTAGGGCCAAAAGAAACCCAGAAAGAGGCGTTCAAGGAAAAGTGGCAAAGTAACCATGCACAAGACCATAACCGTGTACTTTTCTACTCGGAGAGAAAAGAAACAGAGTTTCTGTAGCGTGGTGAATCTCTGAAAAGCAGAGGGGGCTTTTTTGTCGTGCCTAGAGGACGGTGAGATGGGGTGAAGGAGGCTCCCACACCGCCTCAGGGAGCGGCTGAAATCACTGCCCGTCAAAGGGTGACCGTCCGGGGGGGAGAGAGGACGCAGATGACACGGTCTCCCACTGTCTGTGGCTAATGTTCCCTCTGACAAGCCAGGGAAAAAATAACGAAAAGAGAGAGAGAGAGGGTGAGTGAGTGTGTGTCTGTGTGTGTCAGTGTATGTCTGTGTGTGTCTGTGTGTGTCTGTGTGTGTCTGTGTGTGTGTGTCTGTGTGTGTCTGTGTGTGTGTGTGTGTGTGTGTGTGTGTCGAGGGTTGAGAGTGCTGTTGTTCCCCGTGGGCACGTTTAGACAGACTCAGACCCAACGACTCAACATCCACGACTCCCTGACTGTCAGCATCTGTGGCCTGGTGGAGTATGGAAACCCTGAAGGGACATTTCCCTTCATAACCAAAGCCAGGCAGGTGTGCTGTGAATGTAGAATGCCACTCTCTGCTAAGACATCTTGACTTGAAGTGTCTGCTACCAGATGGCAGCTCTGAAGGGCAAAGTGCGACGTCATACAGAAGAGCTGGGAGACTTCCATTCGTCCTCCTTCGCCACAATTAGTTTCTCCTAATGCTGACATTAGCGCGGAGGCCTTATGTCAAGACCTTTTAGTCGCTTCCAATAAAGCCGCCGCTGTAATTATAGTAATTGGGGCATTAGCTGTTTATAAATGCGTCTGCTGATGAAAGCCCAGGGCAGGCTTGTTTATCTGTCTTGACGGTGCATTAGCTTATTTATCTGCCCAACAGACAAAGTTGATGAGCGCATGACTCAGATGCATAGATTTCCCGCTTGCGGAAATTGTGTCTTTCTTCATAAGAGCTTTCCGACTCTGTGTGTGTGTGTGTGTGTGTGACTTCCATTGGCTCAGTGTTGTGCCTGACTCCAGACAGACGTGCTGTTGGATGGACACATCTCTGCCACTGTGCTGCTCGTCACGAGATGTGAGACGCTATTCTCGTGGTCTGCATATTTTTCCGTTCCAATTTCCCTCATGTGTCTCTTTCTAACAATAGTTGTGAATAGTGTGTGTGTGTGTGTGTATATGCGCGTGCATGTGTGTGTGTGTGTGTGTGTGTGTGTGTGTGTGTGTGTGAGTGAGTGGTTGTGCATTCATCCGTGCGCGCGTGGGGTGGTGAATCAGCGAGATGTGGCTCTATGTGACGGATGGCTTTTCTTCCATTTCCGGCTCTGCACTCATCCCACCCCGTCCTCCATCATCTCTCCATTCCCATCACATCCGTCTCTCTCTCTCTCTCTCTCTCTCCCTCCCTCTCTCCCTCTTCAGTCTGTCGCGGTCTCTCTGCTCACTAACACACACACACACACACACACACACGCACACACACACACTCAGTCAACTCATGTTTTTCAGTCTTCCGGTTACCTCCACTCCATTCTGCCCTTTCTCTCTCTCTCTCTCTCTCTCTCTCTCTCTCTCTCTCTCTCTGTCTCTCTCTCTCTCTCTCTGTCTCTCTGTCTGTTTTCCTCCACTGTGCTCGGGAGAAATGAAGTAACGCTGATGATTCGGACTCCCCTCGACTCTACGAGTCTAATGCAATTAAATGAACTGCAGGGAAGAGGAAGAGAAAGGAGATCTGTAGAAACTCCCAGCTAATCCAATCAAAGCTCGTCCAGAGGGCCCAGACGTATCGCCAGTCTACAGTATTAATTATTACTGCTGGAGTTTCAGCGAGGAAGAGCCTTTGGAATCGGGCCTTGTCTCATTAGCTGATGGCCCACTCACATTTCATTACTTTATCTCCGACAGAACACGGCAAACGCTTGGATGACAAAAGCGTTTTTTTTTTTTTTTTTTCGGTGGTTCTGTACATATTCTCTTTTTTTTGTCTTCTGCGTCTTTGTATGGCTAGCTTTACTCTCCGAGGGCAAAACGAATCTAAAGAAAGTGTTTCATTTTTGTAGCGTTATGGTAATTTTTCCTCAAGGTTACTGTAGTGTTTTACTGTGGTGTTCTCTTCTCTTGAAATGGTCTTCACTGAGGCATGTGAAGATTGAGCGGCGTGCTGCGAAGGAGACTTTACTGGCATGGTATAGATTCTGCAGTTTCATTAAACCGTTTCGCGTTCGTGCGTAGGACGGCGCTTTTTCAAGAAGTGCTGCCGTCGAGAGAGTGCCATTGCCAAAAGAGATTTAATAGCTCACATATGGCTAACTAGCATCAAGGCTCTACGCACAGGTGCGTGGTTGCTGGGAAAGCACTTCTTTGAAGAACAAGCTGTGGCGACACTCTTCAAGTCCATATGGCACCCCCGCCTGTGTGTCAGTCTAACAGCTTTAGTCTGGTCGTCAGGCCATCTTGTGATTGTGCTTCCAAGCTTTTTTGATCGCGCATAGGCTATGCTATCTTGACTGATAACTAGAATTGATTTTTCTATCGTCATCCTCATCATCGTGGTCATCATCCTCATCCATTATAATCATCTTCTTCCTCCTCACCCATCATCATCATCATCATCATCACCCATCATCATCATCATCATCACCCATTATCCATCATCATGTTCATTTTTCCAAAACACCGTCTTGGATGTTTGCCAGGCCTCATGCGGTGCCCCGGGGCTAAGAATAGCCGCTGCCATGGTCTGCCCTCCGTGCCAACTGGCCTGTGGACGGGGCCGAGCCCATTTGGGCTGTAAATCATATCCTAGTGCAGCCGGGCCTCTCTCCTGGCATCCCCCTGCCTGGGCCTGGCACTACTGATCACCGTCAGTCGTCTGGCTCCCAGCGCCTATTCTGCTCACCTACGTGAAATAGAGGGCACAGCCTCACACACTCACACACAGACACACACACGCACATACAGACTGAGACACACAGACAGACAGACACACACACACACACACACACACACACATACAGACAAACAAGCATACACACATGCATACACACATGCACAGACAAACACACACACACACACACACACACACAGACATACTCATAAGCACACCACATGCATGTGCGTGCACACACTCACACACACACGCACACCCATGCGCGCACACACACGCACATTCCTGTCTTTGTGAAATAATTGTGCTGTTTCTGGGTCAAGAATACACAGAGATTATTTTAAATCCCTCTTCTGAATTATGCATCACAATGCTGTCTGTCTTGTGTTATTATGGGGGAAAATGCACAAACTGTCACACACAGGCACACGCACACTCTTTCTCTCTCTCTCTCTCTCTCTCTCACACACGCACACACACACACACACACACACACACACACACACACACACAGGCGAAAAGACATAGACGCGGGCACGCGACTGTGGGATTTCCATCTAATCAGATGCTGTAAGAAGCGTTTCTTGTCCTCGGCTGCACCAGTGTGACAGGGTCAGGCCATGGTGGTGATGCTGACATTGCAAACATAAGAATTCCTCTAAGTGGAGTCTGTCTGAGTGCCAAGGAGGCAGATTAGAATGGTGGGATTGTTCGGGCAATCCTGTGTGGCTGTAAGCTGCTGTTCTTTAAACAATTGGGCTCATTTTTTTCAAGAGCGTTAGAGATATTGTGCGTGCGTGCCTGCGTGCGTGCGTTTGTGTGTGTGTGTGTTTGTGTGTGTGTGATTGAGTGACTGTGTGTGTGTGAGAGAGAGAGACAGAGAGAGACAGAGTGTGTGTGTGTTTGTGTGTGTGCGTACTAGTGTGCGCATGTGTGTGTAAGTGACTATGAGAGAGAATGTGTGTGTGTGTGTGTGTGTTTGTGTGAGAGAGAGTCAGAGTGAATGACTGTGTGTGTGTGTGTGTGTGTGTGTATCTGTGCAGGCAGGAGTGTTTGTATGTGATTATCGGCTAGAGTCTAAAGGAAATCCCCACAGGCCCCAGCACAGAAAGGTGTTGCCACATAATGCTTCTCCTTCTCTCTTGTGGCTTGTGCTGGCCACCGGGTGAATGGGCCTAGGATGAGGTCAAGCTGCCCGCTCTTTATTGGATGTCAATCAACAGAAACTCCCCTGAAGACCCCATCAACGCTATCTGGCTGGCGTGGAACTATCAGACACTTTTACAGGGCTCATTCTGTAACACCCAGCTTTTAGTCTGCTCTTCTCTCTCTCTCTCTCTCTCTCTCTCTCTCTCTCTCTCTCTCTCTCTCTCTCTCTCTCTCTCTCTCTCTCTCTCTCTCTCTCCTCTCTCTTTCTTTCTCTGTGTATCCTCGTGTTCTCTCTTTCTCTGTGTATCCTCATGTTCTTTTTTTGTTTCTGTCTTTTTTTTGCTCTTTCTTTCTCTTTAAAAATGCTTCTCTGTCACACATCCCACTGTGGATTCAGCTGTAGGAACATACAGCTGCCATCTCCGTGTTCTTACGCAGGGGCAACGTAGCGTCCCTGAAGTCGCAGTAGCTCATGCAGTAAATGAGCTCATAAGCACCTGCTGGCTGATAATAACTGTCATGTTCTATAGGCTCGCTACCCAAGGAGCATACGGATATGGATATTATATGGAGAGGGATGGAGATTGGCTATATGCTCTCGGTTGATGTGCATATATACTATAGTCTGGAATGAATGTGAATGTTAACGTGGGGTGTTTTTATCTGTCCACAGGATCACGCTGAACGGGATGAAGGTGTCCCGGCCGGACGTGAAGATCGGCCGCTACCGGATGATCAAGCACGAGAGAGACAAGCACAATGAGCCCAACCCCCAGAGGTAGAGAGCTCTTATTACCATCTCATAATTACTCTCATCATTAAGGGCCTCGTTCAGGTTTTTTTCAGTTGTTATTTTTTCCCAGAGTGCAGGTTTCCGCTCTTGACGTCTGCTGCCGTGTTTTAATGAACGTGTCCAACGGCCGTTGCCCTTGGTGACCCTTGGTGGAGCCGCTTTTTTTTTTTTTTTTTTTTTTTTTTTTTTTTCGCTTAGCCCGACATCTGCGCAGTTCACTGACCTAATGTTGGCGCATTGTTTAAGGCCCTGGTGAGTTCAGCGCCGCTGCTCCCTCCCAGCTGCCCTCGTCGGAGGAACGCCGGGGCGTGTTCATCCGCCGCTAAAGAGCACTCTTTCATGCATGAGCGGCTCATCCGTCAGCGCCTCTCCTCTCGAGTCGGCGACTCAGCCGTCGTCGCTCTGCGCGGCGTGGAGATCGGCGTGTGCCATCGCTCAAGGACGTGCGCTTTCCTCAGGCGTGCCAAACCGGTTAAAGGACCCCCGGGGGGGGGGGTGGCTTTGTGAAAGCAAAGTTGGATTGATACTTGTGATATTTGGATACGGGTCACCGTTCATAGCCTGTTCACTGTGTTTTGATAACTCTCTCAAAGTGCTCTCTGTCTCTCTCTCTCTCTATCTCTCTATCTCTCTCTCTCACTCACTCACTCTCTCTCTCTCTCTCTTTCTCTGTCTCTCTCTCTCATTCATTTACTTGCTCCCTTTCTCTTCATCCCTCTTTCGCTATCTCTATCTCTCTCGCACTCTCCTGTTGTTAATTTCCTTCAAGGGCTTCTGAGAAGGAATCACAATGACTTCACCAGTGTGCGGTTCCATTAGGAACACTCCTCTCTCTCATTTCCGGTGGAGAGGAGAAAGCGCAAGGTGCCAGTGAATGAGTTGTTAGAGTCCCGCTGAACTGAAACATACCTCCGCAAAGTGGGCCTTCTGCCTGTGAAGTTTGCGCTCCATCAAACAAACAGAGGAAGTTAAGTCAGGTGACAGAATGGGAAGTGAGAGACGCTGGTAGGATAATTACTTCAGACACCGTTTGTTCGGCGCCGTCTTCACTTGCGTGAACAGGTTTTCTTTTGTTTGCACATTTTTGCCTGGTTTGGAGCTAATGAGCCACAGGAGATGGGTCCAATTAGCCAGCAGCGATGGCTTCATCGGAAATGGAAAATAAGCTAATCAGAAAAAAATGGAAAGGGAGATGGGGAAAAAGGTTTCGTTGTGAAAAATTCTTCTGGCAATTAAAAATGTGCTCTCTCAAAAGCAGCTTTTTGGAAAATAATCGTCCTCTTTTGTCCTTCACTTCTTTGGGAGAACATCTCCTGTGGAGATTTATTTTTTTCCCTCGCTTAGCCTCAGCTAATCCTTGCTTCAAACCAGATGGCCTACATGTTACATCCTTCAAAGTCATACACTCCCCTTCACACCTCTTAGCCATCCTCAAAAAGGCCCCTATCAGTATGTTCTGTCTGACCAGGGTGTAAGGCCTCTATCAGTATGTCCTGTTCTGTCTGACCAGGCGTGTTTGACTTAGCACTGGTGAACACTGCAGCGCGTGCGCGTGGTGTCAGCCAGCGCTTCACACCAGGACAAATGACCAGCCCAGACGACAGCGATGGAGACACATAGACAAAGCAGACAGGCGCGGAGTGGGTGCCGCCACTTTATGAAAATCGATAAATCAGACACAGAGGGCCTTTGTGTGATGGATATCTCTTCATCTCTTCAGCTCACTTGCCATTTCTTTCCACTCCTCACATATCTTTCACCCTCTCTCTCCCTCTCCCTCTCCCCTCTCCCTCTCTCTCTCTCTCTCTCTCTCTCTCTCTCTCTCTCTCTCTCTCTCTCTCTCTCTGTCCCTCTCTCTCTTTCTCTCTCAATCTCTCTCTCTTACCCTTCTCTGTTCTGCTGTTGGTATGGATTCTGGAGGCTCAGCTTTTGTAAAGGTGACATGGACTCAGAGCGTTTAAGAGACTGATAAATAATTCATGGCAGCTCATGGCTGCCATAAAAGTGAAGAAACGAAGAACCCCATTAAGGCATTTCCCCAGATTTTTGGCCCTTTGTTAAAATACTTTGGGATTTCTTAAATACCAGTGGGATTCAACGCAATAAGGGTATTGGATTTTTAAAAGTACCCAAACCAAAGAATTTTTTTTTTTTTTCCCCTTTAAAAAAAAAAAAAGAAAAAAAAAGAATCCCCCCTCCAAAAAGTCACGGATGGAAATGCAGAGGGGCTTACATCAGAAGTGCTCCAAAGTCTCGTGTGGCGTTTTGCTGCAGTGGGCTTAGGGGGCTGTGGTAATCAGGGGTTGTTATTATTCTGTGGTCAGGCCACGGAGCACAGCAGCACCAACACAGCCCCAGCACAAACATCCCTCATTGTCTCGGGGTGGGACCGAGGGTTTGCAATCACTGCATAACATGGGCCAGGCCCGTCTCTGAGCAGCCAGCCGTGCATCTGTCTTCCCTCTGATATTAGGGCGCGAACACTATGGAAATATTACCTTGGTGTAAACAATTTGCCGCGCGCACTTATTTGCATTCTAATGCTGGCCTCATAAAGTGTTTACAGTAGGCCTATCTTTCGTGCTGCGCTGTCTTTCTTTTACACACAGACGCGCAAACGCACACACACACACACACACACACACACGCGCAAACGCACACACACACACACACACACACACACACACTCACACTCACACTCCCCCAAATGGTTGGCCATGCCTTAGCAAGGAGAAAGGCTAGTTGCTGATTGACTCAGGTGTGACTGGTTTGTGTGACTGGTGTGTGTGTGTGTGTGTGTGTGTGTGTGTGCGTGCGTTTTAGTGTGTGTGCACACGCGTTTACAATGATAAATGTTTTGGCCCTCCACACACTCGCTGCCTCTGCGTTTGGCCGTGCAGTTGAGCTCCGGGTTAATGAGACATTGTGATTGTGCTCATCGGTGGATGACGGCGCTGTCGTTAATCACCTTCCCCTAGATTAGCCAGCCCAGCTCAGCCTAGCCTCCCTCTCCCGCCGCACGCACATTAATCCTGGCGTGTGCGTGTGAGCCACCCGCCGCGGCGGCATCAAATCGCTGGGCATGAACCATAATCCCTGGCCGGTGTATCACGCTCCGCGGCCGCACGCGAAAGATATGTAAGCTGATATGACCGAGAAGTCGGAGAAGTCACCGGGGTGAGTAGTCGGGCTCTGGTCTCTGAGATCCAGTGGAAAGGTCGTTTGTATGCATGTGCGTGCGTGCGTGCGTGCGTGCGTGCGTGTGTGTGTGTGTGTGTGTGTGTGTGTGTGTGTGTGAACGAGGGCATTGTCAGCGTTGTTTACAGAAGAGGTGATGACGTGGGATGTATGGAGTAGGCTATCATCTCTCTAGCGCTGTTTCACAGGGTCGGCTTTGACTTTGGTCTGCAGAGGCTCTAGTAAATAAAGCTCTCCCACTCCGGTCTTCTCTTTCTATCTTTATATCTCCGACTCTGTGAATTAGCAGAAAAGATCTGCAGGCTCCTCGCCGGAGGATGCGCTTTGGTTTGGTTTTGTTTTGTTTTGTTTTATCACATGGATTAAAGTTAGCATTCAAGCTCATTGTTTGGAGAAATCGATGTATGCCTCTTTGAAGACTGTGAGGGTGGAGGTGGTCAGTCGGACAGACGGGCTAGTTGGACCAAACGCCCGGCTGTGTTCCCTCGCGCGCTGTAGGCGGGAGTGAGACCAGTTTCCGAGGGCGTGGGAAGGTAGACGCCTCCGTCGGGTCCCCGACTCGGGCCATTTGGCAGTTCCTCTGGTGTGGGGCACCATCTGCTGGCTAAGGCTGTCCTAGGCAGCCACACACACACACCACACAGAGGCCCAGGCCATCTGGCCGGTGGTTTAGCCATCAATTAATTGCCCCTAAAACATACACATGTGTGTGTGTGTGTGTGTGTGTGTGTGTGTGTGTGTGTGTGTGTGTGTGTG
Source organism: Sardina pilchardus (assembly GCF_963854185.1). NCBI lineage: Eukaryota > Metazoa > Chordata > Actinopteri > Clupeiformes > Clupeidae > Sardina > Sardina pilchardus. The sequence continues at coordinate 40,358,906 of NC_084995.1, read as the reverse complement.
TGTGTGTGTGTGTGTGTGTGTGTAGAACCTAAAGGAAATGCTGATGCTTTAAAAAAAAGTCTAAAAGTGTTTGTTTGTTTTTGCCTCTTTTTTTCTGCGAAGGTTCAACAAAATCCAGAACACCAAGAACACGATGCGGAAGGACGGCATCAGCTCGCTGCTGTACCGCGTGGTGTCCGTCAAGAGGTACCCGCTCTACACCAACATCTCTGTGGAGATCGGCAAGCCCCCGCCCAGACCCCTCAGGGGATAGGAGCTCAGGAGGAGAGGACCGCACCTGCCACTTACCTTCACACGCATAAAACACACACACACACACACACACACACACACACACACACCTTTGGAGGCATCGGGACTCTCCGGTTCTTGCATCAGAGAGAAAGGAAAGAGGGTTCACGTCCACTTTAATGACCTTCTCAGACATCCAAAACAAAGGGAAGCCATGGACCTGGACATCAAGTGGCTTACCTCTCAGGAAATCACCAAGCTTTCCACCTGGGGAGAGGGTACACACACACACACACACACACACACACACACACACACATACACACACACGATTGTACTTGAGCACACACTACAAGCACACACACACACACACACACACACACACACACACACACACACACGTTCTCTGTCGAGACACTGGAGGGGGGCATGCTGGACAGAAAGGCCTCCCACTAATGCACTAATGCAGTATCTCCATGCAGTAGTCCCGCTGGAGGGCCAGGGCTACCCGCCCGGACACTGGTCAACTGGACTCTGGAGAGTCCTTTTGAAGGGATCCGCCCAGACACTGGTCAACTGGACTCTGGAGAGTCCTTTTGAAGGGATCCCAGCAGTGACATATCTCATGCACAGAACAGGACCATCTGCTGGCGCTCTTGATGAGTGGGAGCTGGACACAGAACCCAATCAAAGGCTAGAGGAACAGCCGGCTCCTCTCATGTAAATCTGTGTTGAACATATTGTATATTGCAGAATGAATGTGTCTTGTAGCTGCAGTGATTGCAGTGTTCTGTTTTTTCCTTGCTTTCTCTCTCTCTTTCTCTTTCTCTCTCGTTCTTCATTTCTTTCTCTCTTCCTCCCTTTCTCTTCGTATATCTGAGGACTAAGACGAGCTTGACCGAAAGGGGATTCATGGAACAAGATAAGCTCTGGGCCGATTTTCGTCTCTTTCTTTTGCTCTTTTTTTGTCATTTCTTTCTCTCATGCTGTCTATCTTTTCATGGAGAAAGCATTTTGTCTACCATGGAAACAAGTGAATCTCTGAAGACATTTTGTAAATGGGCAGAGATCGATCAGAGGTCCGATTTTTCTGGAAGTCTGGTAGAGATCCCAGGTGATTGAAGACCTACTGGAAGGACTACATGCAGACTGTCCTCTGTCCTCTATGGTTCATGGTGAATTTCACAGGAACAGTTCTGTACACAAAAAAATAGCATATCTGTGCAGAGAAGACAATTTTTCTATTGGTCCTTTCTTTGTAGTGTTCACCCCACATACTCAATGCTTTCACAAATCTGGATTTGAAGTCGATTTTTGATTGTTTTGTTTGTGTGTTGGTTTGTTGTTCGGATGTTATTCTTCTTTTTTCTCGAAAGCTGAACTGCAAGGCTTTTTGAAATCTGGTGAACCAAGTGCAAAACGTCAGCAGACTCTCTCGTGCATTTGGGCCTGAGCTGTGTCAAACCAGTTCGCCAACCTGCAACATTGATTTGCTCTTCACCTGTATGAGAGGTTTTGCTGGTCGCCCCCTGCTGGGTATCTCCAGAATGGCTTGTTTTTTGAGGGTGATTTTTGTGGTTATATTAATAGAATTGATCATGATATCGTGGCCTGAATTAGCTTTGCAGTGGTCTTCAGCAGTGGTGTTGATATTTCAGATCACTTAGTGTGTATGGTTGTACGCCAACAATGGGAAGTAGCAATATCTCACAAACTCCCCTTATTGTTTACAGAAGCCTCTCGGTTTGAAATACGCTTATTCTTTTGTTCATTCTTTTGTTTTGTACTGCCTGAATCACCAAACCGATGCCTTCGAGTTGTTTTTGTTATGAGGGCCAAAACAAGATTGAGAGTATTTTGGTTTTGTTGAGGTCTCTGTTGTGTGAAGTGATGTGGATATCTCTTTTGTACTTGCTACAGTTCTCTCACATTCGCATGAAAGAGAACTTTATCAGTGATCTCAATCTCTCTCTCTCTCTCTCTCTGTTTATTCAGATGAGCATCGAGGCTCTGTGCAATTGCCTTTATTTTCTTTCTTTCTGCTCATTTGTTTTGTTTTGTTTTGTTTTGATCCTGTTTTGCCTTCTCCTTCATCCTCCTCACCACTCTCCCCATTGAGCTACAGTATGTATGTATGTTTTTTTTTTCCGTTTGTTTGTTTTTTTTGTTTGTTGCTGAACTGAGCTAAAGATTCAGCTGCTCCGGATGAGAGGCACAGATTCACTTCAGGACGTTCTGAGGACCCTTCAGCTCCATCTCGGCTGTCCAGCTGCTGCCTGTTTGTTTATTTGAGTGTGCTACTGCTGTGGCTGGGAAACAAAGATGTTCTGCTCCTCACGCTGGATCATTGCTTTTGTTTTACTTGAGGCCAAAAAAGTGTATAAATCCAGTTCACTAAAGGCCTTAACTAAGTTCCTTTGCTGAACGTTATTACCCTTGTGGGTATATAGTGATTTAACAAGTCTTTCAAATATTTGAAAAAGTAGCATTGTTGCATTCTTGACATTGATATTGATAGGAATTGACAAATGCCATTGAAACTCATTTCAAGTTTTCAAACTGGTATAAGCCTGCTTAAAAAACTACAACAACAACAAAAGAACACATTTTCTGTAAAAAAAAAAAAGAAAAAAAGTAAAGAAAAAGTACAAGAATCTTATGGTGCGGCTTGTCTGCTTTTCATGTGCAGCTGAATATGTGCTGGTCCTCTGGGATACATATCAGTGTTGAAGGTGATCTCAATTCTATAATGTTGGTTTGCTATGCTTACAGTTACCACGTGCTGTCATTTGAAGAAGTTTTAACATCTTACCATGTTAAGCTTATTTGTATAGGTGGCCTTGCATATGCTTATCAATTCATGCCACATACCGTACCTAAACACTCTAGGCTTATCAGAGACCAGTCAAGGATTTTGCAAACGGTTCACATATCAAGCACTAATACGCAGCTGTAGTATGTCAAAAGGTCTATGGGATGGGCAAAGCGTTACTGCTCGTACAAATTGGTCAGCTAGAGCTGTATATAGAGTTCCTATTAGCTCGGTGTTGGTCCTGGTCTCTCTAATGAGAAACCAGCCTCATATGATGGCGTGTGTGTGTGTGTGTGTGTGTGTGTGTGTGTGTGTGTGTGTGCGCTCTATCTCTGTTCAGTTTGGATGGTGGAGGTTCATTGTCACTGTAGTAAGGCATGGGTTTGCCTCTCGGTCTGGTCCGTTGCACATGCCACAGGTTAACACATACAGGCTGCACTGAAACGGGGTGGGTCACATTGGCCTCTCTCCTCGGCGCGTCTCCCCCATCACCTTAGGGCCTATAAACCATCACTGCTCCTCTTGACTGCACACGGAGCCACAGCCCAGCTCAGTGTCATCTCACAGCCCGGAGCCCAGTCCGGTCACAAGGGGGGGACGCCAGGCCGTCGGCTTTCCAGTTTACCGCTTTCTGCTTTTTATGTAGCCTCGGGTCGGCAAGCCCACAGATGGACATGTTGTCCCTGACATCATTGTACTCTACATGTAGTATACTGTATCTTCCCTCACCCCCCTACTCAGCCCGCCTGCGTCCCCTCCTGCCTCTATCTGTCTATACTTTTTTGCCTCATTTCCTGGTCTTAATTCTGAATCTCTCACTCCCCTTGTCCTCTTTTTCATCTTTTCCTCACCTCCATTTCCTCATGCCTTTCTCAGTGTTGGGATCTAGCACTTGTTGTGCTTTTGCTTGTCCTCCCCCCTCCCCAACCCCCCTGTGCTTTTGATTTGATTTATAGGATGGGCAGGACAGCTGGAACACCCTACAGGACAGAATGACAAGACACTGGAAGCAAAACATCTACTGACCGCCTCGGGCATTGGAGCCTGTGGTGCATTTTTAAAGATTTACTGTACCTATATAGGTTTTTGTACGTTGAATGTCAAAAAAAAATGTTATATCTTATATAGAATGCATAATGTCATATCATACTTTTTATATACAATCAATAAATCTGATGAGCAAAAATGGGTTCATGGTCCTCAAGGGTCTTTTATTCTCACTGCGGTTGTGACTGTCTACTGTTCCCATAGTGCAGAATTTGGCTCAAACTGGAAGTGCTTGTACTGGGAGAGAGACCTCTACTTTTTTCCAGGCTGGAGCGCTGATTACACACAGAAAAAAGAGGAAGCTGGAGAGGCGATTGGGCGAGTCAGTCAGCATTTCCACCGACTTGCTGCTGATGGTGCTCACGTTACACTGGAGTGGAGGAAAATAACGAGGCCTATTTCACAAATGGAAGGACTGAATTGCGTTGAGGCCTTTGGTGTGTGTGTTTGTGTGTGTGAGTGTGTTTATGTGGGAGAGAAGGCAGAGCAAAACACTCTTCAAATCACTGCTGAGATTTGGACTTCCTCAATTTAAGGGAGCTCAAGGTTTGCCAGGCGGTAGAGTCACCACCACCTGAGACAAACATTTTTAGAGCAAAGGAGTCGACTCGTATGCGTGTGTGTGTGTGTGTGTGTGTGTGAGAGAGAGAGAGAGAGAGAGAGAGAGAGAGAAACTGTCTTTGAGACTTGGAATGGGTGAATGAGCTTATGTGTGACCATGCATTCATGTATGCCTTGTGGTGAGTGAGTAAGTGAGTCAGCCTGTCACTAATGCATCACTTGAGGAACAAGAGGTGAAATATCCATCCTGCCAAAACAATTAGGTCTACAACATTTAACTGTGTGTGTGTGTGTGTGTGTGTGTGTGTGTGTGTGTGTGTGATGGCTTATTACTGGGCGTGGGGGCACTCTCCTATTTAAACGTCATATCTTTCAGTGGGCCAAATCCTAACCACAACAAAAGAACATGACAGTTTTATTAGTGAAGGGGAAATCATGTCCCCAAACTGTCAGGGAGACAGACTGAGGCTGATAGGGTAATGAAGCTACGCGCGTACGCCATCCCCTCAGAGAGATTTGATTCATTATCAGCATTACCCCCACCGGATGGAGCCGCACACAGTACACGCCAACTTGACTCGTTCGCCGTGACAAGGCGCCCACGGACTGCCCAGGAAAGGAAATGGAGAGCAGATCTATCCGTTTAGTTCTATTGCGTACGTACATGATCAAGTTATTTCACCTGCCTGTAGTGCAGACAGGATGAAATTTCCATACACACATTTCCATTCTCAGTGCAGCGGCTGGCTGCTAGGTTGAAGTGACAGATTAATATTTTTGGAGTCTATTGTTGGTGGACCTGAGGGAATGGGCCTTTCATTTCCAAAAAGAACATGATTAAACGGCTTGCAGGCTACGGTACTTTATGATCTGCTTCTGGAACAGATTCATTGCCACATATTATCAACTCATTATCAGCAATGACAGGGAGAGGGAAAGGTGCCAACACCATTACTTTTCACATCTACACTAAGTATTTAGTATGCTGGTGTATTAGTACCCATGCCTGAATGGCTTTAAGTGAATCTACAAAATATCACTGAACTCCGAAGAAAAAAACAAACAAAGTATAATACCATTTGGAATACTTTTATTACGTATCCCTGTCAAACACAGCAACCTTTTAATAAAATCCACCACTTCATCTAAATGGATCACATCAGAGGATTTAGTAGAAAGGTATCAATTCAGTTCTACAAATCTAAAAAGATACTGTATGTACGTACTGTATGCATGCCTTACCTCGCCTAATAGTCAACCTATTTGTCATTCAAAAAATGTTGTCAGCTTTCCACAATACACTACTTACACACTACTATAGTAAAGTCATTTATCACGTTCCACATGATTTACACATTACTTGAAAGAAATCTATGGGAATATACAGCAGTTTATCCAGCTCAAGATGTTGTATACCTCAAATTATATGATGAATTACGCACAAAACCAGCATATATATTTGTACATGTAAATGTGTATAAAGTAAACATAATATGGAACTACAGTACATAATTCTACCTACATGGCAGGGAGTTTGCAGTTGTGTGCACATGTCTTAATGTCTTTGGGTGCATTTATTATGTATGCCTAATTGAGTTGAAAACATCTCTTTGGTATATGTTCTAATGAACAAGGCTATTGTTTTCAATTAGTTTGAGAAGAATATACACAGTGCACCTAAGCAATAATAATGAGCACTACTACCACCATAACCAAGCTCGAAATACATGTATGTGTTTAGGATGGAATTAGTGCTACACACATACTGTACGCTACAAGCTCTTCAGGTGAGCCTCGTTTCAGCAGAGGAAAACTTCCGCGATGTAATTCATCGGTCTCTCGTCATTTTCAGGCCTCCTCTGTTTGGCAGTTCTTCACACGGGTACAGGTGGCCAGCCTGTTGCCCTCCCAGTACCCAGCATCCTGGCCATCGTGGCATCGACACTTGGTGCAGGAGTTCACCCACACTGGTTCGCCCCCAGGGATCACCTGGGTCCTAGAGGAATCCACGTAGCAGTTTGGGCCTGGGGATGTAACAACAGTGCAATGACACTTAAAACCTTACTACAACTATCATAAATGTAACAATGGTACATGTATTAATCCCATTCTATGTGTTAAAACAGTTTAAATGTTTGAAGGTATATTGTGAAAACAATGCATATTTAAGTAAAAACTGAGCTCAGTCATCTAATAGTTTAGTTTAGTTGGCATCACAGTGAGGAAAATGATATGGCTCTACAAGGACAGCAAACAATAACCCACATTTGTCACTAGACACAAAGGAGCATCACATAACTCATGCAATGTTATGCATATCCAGTAGATGAGGCGATACATAATTGCTAGTGTTATTGAATGTGGCGTGCGCTAAAGTAATTTATACTCTCATTACATCAACAACAAGCACTGATGCTATCAACCCCAGTGAATCAGTCACACCCCAGAACAAGATTTTCTGACTCGCGCTGCATTTCATTCTGATGTATTGTAATGACCCAAGCAACACAGTCCTCATCCACACTAATCTTTTCATAAAGAGATCAGTGAGTTCATGCAAGAGATCGTGTGGTTGTTTTTTGGGGGCGATCACTTACCATCCTTACACTCAGGGCAACACTTCCCCTTCTGATAAACAGGGTTGACGCAGGGTGGGGGCGCACAGTCCGCCACCAGGCACCGCGCGATGCCATCGTCCTCACACGTGCACTGCTCACACTCCGAGGGCTGTCAAAACACACGGGACAGCAGACAGGGTCACAGAGCAGTGAAGGAAACTTCTCAATCATAATCCTATGCAACCTTCTCGCCAAAGTCCCGGCAGGCCCTCACAACTCCAACTAACAAATATTTTCATAGTTCATTCATTAGTCTGTTGCTTCCTCAGTTGGGCCTAATGCATTAGTTGTTAGTGCAATAAAATTTTCTCAAGGGTTATGTCCACAAATGCCTTGTTTTGTCCACAAGTGAGTATAGCAGACAGTATTCAAGTTTACAATGCTGGAATCAGACAATGTTACACAAACCTATTACCAAACTAGTTGGCGATTCATAGTTTACAACTAATTATTTGATTAATTGTTGCAGTCCAAGTTATCACTTAAATATCCTTTTTTTCCCAGGAATTTATTCAACGACTGACCATCTGCAAAAATCCTAATCAAAGAGCTATTCTGGCTGATGAATGACCTGGGTTGCTCTCATGGGCACTGCATGAGTCATCCAGTCCAGAGATTTCATCAAGGACCCTACATTAGTACCAGCCAGACCAGGAAGACATGAGGCACATATAAATAATCAGCAGTCTCCAGTCTGTGCCAACAGAGATGTTTTCTGGTTATATGAAGAGTCATTTAAACACCTTCCTGGAGCATAGCTGCTGGCTGTTGCTTTTTAAAGTGGGAATGGCGTGAACCATCTTGATACAATATGCATGCAGCGCTGGATGAGGATCTATCATCTCTGTCATGCAGTGTTCATTTGAAAGAGGACATCTGTTTAACATCATATGGCTAATCAAATTAATATGATGGCGGACTTAGGCCTGAAGCCTCTTTAAAATGGTGGTACTACTCATCACATCTACATTTTAGTCTCTTTGTGTCGTTTTGAAATGAAAACAGTCCATTTGAAACCTCTTCTTTGAAACAACTTTTGTAACTGACTTTTTCTAAGTGTTCTACTACAAACTGACATGGAGGGAACACTTGCAATTAGTCAAAAAGCACTGATCAACATCGGCATATGGTTAGGCCTACCTTATACAACATGTTCCAAATATCAATGAGCCGTCACTCACAATAATGAAAAAATAGTTATATTTCTATATTAGCCAACCCTCCTATTTACAGTATAGGAAATCGGATTGACTTCACATTTTCATTTGATAATTCTATACTGCCTCCTTGTGGTAGATATAGATAAGTAAGGATATCAAAACATGCTATGGGCCTATGAGGAAAAGTAGCCTAAAGGTTTGTTTTGTCTGTGTAAGAAAGAACTCTGGATTTCCAGAGTAGCAGGTTAAAGTTTTGAACAAATTTGGGAGGAATCTTTACTATCACAAGCAAGTCCTAATAATCAATGCAGCCAACTAAATATTAAATAAATATTAAATAGTAGGATAATATAGAATCAATAGCCTATGTAAGGTCTATTTTTAAAAGTAGGCCTATATGCCAGGCCTAGCTATATGGGTGCTACAAAGATTAGCCACATGATGGCGTAATAGACCTAGGCTAATTTAGTAAATATCTATTGAGGATATCCTCATTGATCTTTTTTATTTGCTTGCTTTGAAGAGTTGTAATGTAGGCTAATTCAGCTCAATAAAACACAGTCTAGCCTACGGGCTACAGTTTCAAAGGGATTAGTCGACGATGTTTTGGGGAACTGATGATTTCTGTGGCTATAGCCTATGTGGAATTCACAAGTCAGTCAGACAAGTTATTCACAAGATAATAGGCCTATTATGGGACATTTTGCATAAGCCCAAAGGACAGCACAGCACTCAACTTTGGTATAATGTGTCTATTTTGCCATTATAATCAGACGAGAATGTCTTTAAGTCAGCTCAAATTAAACCTTACAAAGAAAGAAAGAAAGAAAGAAAGAAAGAAAAAAGCCTAATGAGTTTCGGCAACAGCCTGATAAAGAAGGCTTGCTAGAATGTGATGCCTCTCGATGCTGAGCAGAGGTTAAATTTTGAAACAGATTTTTACTGTACTCTACCTGGAACTGTTGACCCAAGTCGTACACCTCCCCACGGTACTCGCAGCCGATCTTCTCGCACCTTGGGCAACAGTCAGTGGGGTAGTGGCTCACATGGATGCAGGCTGAAGGTAGGGACGTGCACTCGGTTCTAGCACAAGCCGAACCTTCTGCCGTGCATTCACACTGGGTGCAGTGATCTGAGTCCAAGAAGTACCATTCCCCCACGTAGTAAACGCTCCCGTTCGCCTCGCATGTATTCTCATGCCCAGCAACAGAGAAAGCCATGCAGCATTGGGCATGTACCAGCAGTGCCAACCAAGTGTGAATAATCCCCATCGGGTAATTCTTATTCCCAACCATATCTGTCGGATAAGTTAGAAGTGCTATAGCGTCCGGTAACCTAATGAATTAATCCTCAAATTACGTGTAAAAGCTTTCAAACATGACCTACATTTTTAGCAGTGAATATTCCAGTTATGGAAAGTGCCAGTGTTCCAAGGTAGTCCTGCACTGCACGTCTTTCGAGGACTGCAACACTCGCAGAGAAACATCTACGCCTCTGATGGGGTTATGTTTCAATTTACACGTGACAGCCGAATACCAGAATATTGATGGGAAGCATAGCCTTACTATTCCCTTTCGTTACAGGCTAGCATTATGTATTAGGCTATGTTATTTGCCTACAGCAATAATGTATGGAAACTTTACGTTATAATCCGTTATCTGAATTTGGTACTTTTACGTGAAAATAAATACATGTTATAGCCTTCTTTATGACAAGAGAAGACAAAATGATTAGATCTGGGTGACCAATTTACTTTCAGAGGCCCTATTTTAGGCTAAAAATTATTTAATATTAACGTGCGGCACTGTGGTCTCGCGATGGTATGTGCTTGGATACAGCAATGTTTACTCTAGATACAGGAAGCAACACGTTTCAGTTCGGTAAGTGTCTCTGCTCCGAAATCATTAATGTTGTGAACAGCCGTTTGCACACACTGTGTAAAGACAGTAGCAAATAATACTCATCTTATTTGCACATCACATTAGCCATCTATCATTATGCACCAAGTCTGTGTTGGCTTAACCTAACATTTGCATACCATCACCAGCAATCTCAAGGCAAAGCTTTACTTGCTAACTAGCACATGATGGAACTTGCTCAGTTAATTTGTTTTTTAGCTATAGGCTACTTCCATGTCAAATGAATTTAAGTTTATATTTTGTTATTTGTCCCTTGCTTTTTCAGTTGGGGCTGAGTAAGTGTCCTATGGAATCTCTAAATCGTACTAATGGATCAGCATCGCAGCATTCCCTGTGGAATTTAATTATGGAGCACGTCCCGCCCTCTGAACTGGCCGAGGTCCGCTCCATAATAGGAGAAGCATTGATAGACTTCTATTCAGATCTGTGCACCGAGGTGAGTGGCTCTCTAGTGAGGACTAATACAGGCTATGGCATGGCCTATCCTCCAAAAGAACAGAAAGTGATGGGCAATGGGAACAGGCTTGTAGCCTAAACACCCTCATATTAGTTATAGAATGGGAAAACTGTTAAAGTTATTTATAATATCTTTATTAAGATAGATATAAATTAGGCTAAATGTAATTTGGTTTTGTTTTGTTTTGGTTTGTATTTGATTAAAATATAATAATAATAATAATAGTAATTATAGTGGCCTTCACAGGCCATCTACACCACTGATCCAGTCTTTCAACTAGTGTGTAGGCCTACTGTGAAATTCCTCAGCAAGGTCTCCAAGGCCAGTACGTGTTTCTTAACATTTATGCTGAATAAACTACTCCAAATCAGGACCAGAAAGTTGCAGGTGCACATCAAAAACTCTGAAAAAGTTCTATTTAGTTATTTTATGTAGTGTTTTGTTTGATAATGTGCCCCTAGGGAAAACAATGCGACGTTCTTCTGCCTTGCTTGAGAAAATAGAATATATATCAGAGACTTTGTCATATCTCAGGCTATTTTTAGGCTTCATATTGACCCAGCCAAACAATTTATTAATTATTATATATTTCAGCTGTAACACACAGAAACTCGATCTGTCAGCAGCTGATGTACAATACACTCCAGCAGAAGTGAAGTGGTGTGGAGTCACACATAATTCTATCTGTAGGCCTACTCATCTTGTACCATTTTCAAGAGCAAGCAAGCAAGCAACTTTCTATCTATCTATCTATCTATCTCATGTAAAAAGACAGAAATAAGTAGAAATTAAGTAGAAATAAGACCTTGAGAGAATTGAGGGCAATTCAGAGCCAAGAATTGAGGGCATTTCAGAGCTGTCATTACACACAACTTCTCTAAAATGCAATGTGTGTACTACATAATATACTGTAAGAAACATCTGTTTGGTCCATGTGTGCTAATGATAGTATTTTGAATAAGTTGCTCATTTGCTTACATGTATCCCTTTGTTGACAACCTTAGGTACTGTACCCTCTTCCATGTTAGCCTGACTGACACCAGAATGGGAATTTGTCTGGGGACATTATTGTTCATTTATAGCCACCAGTGAAACAAAACATAATTTCATTTTCATTTCAAACCCATTTTTCTTGTAAATGAAGGTCTTTAATGAAGTTGTTTACTCAATTCCAAAACAAATATTGTGCCTTCACAATGCTCCTTGGAAGGTTGCAAGGTTCCCACTGACTTTCTTGAGACTGAGGCCCAAATAAAGCCCATCCAATTCCAGATAAGCATTTGTGATTGGCTCCTGTTCTTTTGGTGATTCGGAAATGGGAAGATCACCAGACGGATCTGCAAATTCAAATGTGCGCACATATTTGTCTGGGTTAGCCCACGCCACTTCCATGCTATTTTACCGTTTGTTGAGTGAGTCAACACATACTCTTTTTGTCTTGTAGTGTACTCAGGCTGAGACTTTCTGGATGTACTTAAGGAAGTCGAGTAAAACCAGGTCACACGGGGTAGTTTGCTCCAGTAATGGCTCCCCCCTCCCCAAAATCTAAGTTCTGGTGGGCCGCAACGGTTCTGCACTCACTAACCCTCCCTAGCAAGGTCACGGTCCACAGCAGGCTGATTCACAGGAGATATGCTTGCTCCCTTTCATGTTTATCTCAGGATATGAGACTATGGTGGTTTCTTGGACGAGGGCCATGTGGCGGTGAGTGTCAAAATGGACTTTCCAGCCTTTAAGGTAGCATACCAAAAGGGGCTTGTTTTGTTAGGTTTGCGACCGATCTGTTGCCATTATATAATGGGGAATTGTGTATTTTGGTTTGAGAACATAGGTGAAGAGTTGAAGCGAGTTGCTCCGCAACCCTTAAAGGGTTCATGCACTGTCAATGTCTAGAAGATTGTGGAATGATAGAAGGGCCATTATCCAAGCCTTGGTTTTTTTAAACAAAGACCTGGTTTTCCACATGCAAGAAGCCAGCCTGTGTAGCTCTGTAGCTTCCTTGAATGTCCGAGCACACGTTCTTCTCCCAAGGCTTAAGAACGGCAATCAACAACTCATAACTACCCAGCAACAGCCGCTCACATCATAAACACCTGGACCCTGAGAGGCCATAACTGGGGCGAGCCGTGAAGCAGGCAGCCGTGGGTCAGCAAGGGCGTGTGGGCCGTCTGTGCCCAGCCGAGGGGAGGGGAAGGGGAAGGCAGCGGTGGGGGGGTGAAGGCACCCCAGGATCAGAGCTTCCTTGCACCGGGCTCAGCTTTCCCCTCTGGTCAACTGCCAGCGTTTGAAGTGTGCTTTGGGGCCTGGCATTGTTTTGGGGTGCTGAAATGGCGGGGGGGTCGACTGCAGGTACAGAGAGTGTTAATGGGGAATAGGCTGTGTGCTCCAGGGGTAGTTATCAACTTGTCTCTTGAGATGGGAACTGCCTCGAAAGTATTGTTGATTTTCTTTTCTGCAAGGCTGTGTGTGATCTTTTCAGTCCCCAGAAGGTGCTCTCAATAAATGGACGGAGTTAGGGGTCAAACTTTAAGAGGGGAAGCCAGACAAGGATCTTAAAGTCAGTAATATATGGTGTGTGGTGACTCAAACTGTTCAGTAAATCTTGGAAAATCCCAAGTAAAAATCCAGCATTTCGTTCCTTTGACTTTTTATTCCGTTGCGCATGAAAAAAAGATCTCAGCTTGTGGTTTATTTTGGAATGTTGTTAGGTGGAGACGTGGGAGCAGATTTTGAGCGAATCGCTCTCCACCCGGCAGGGCAGCCGGCCGAAGACTGCGCCGTCACCCCTGGCTGACCCCCCAGCTATCAAAGCCCTCCTGAAGGCTGAGATCCAGCTGCTGCTGCTGTCGGTGAGGGAGAGGGCGTCCAGGGAGGGCAGGTAAGGAGACCACACTAATCTCCACCTCTCCTGCTCACAGTCAGCACCGGGAAGTGGCTCAGTAATAATAATATGTGCTTTTTCATTATCAGCCCTTATCAGTTTCTTGTTACAGATTGCAACAGCAGACATTTTTTTCAGATGACGGGAATGTAAAATGGTCTTGAAACCTGTCTACCTCAGAAGATAGAGAAAACGACAATTTACCTTAACAGAGGGTTAACTGGTGGTGATTAGGCTGCAGAAACCTAGAGACACTTTTAACCCCGTCTGCCTTTACACATCTACTAGACACTGTTTTGTCTGCATTGGTAGATCCTTCAGTGGTAACACTACTCACTAAGGTTGCTGTGATATTACCGAGTGCTGGTGAATATGTGGCCATCCTCCCTCTTGGGCCTCACTCCCAGAGCCCCAAGACACCCCAGTAGCCCCCCTTGACATTTTTTTTTGTCACAGTTGACAAATTGGCATGACCTGAGAGGAGACCTCTGGTTCTTTAGGGCCATGAGATGGGCTTCAAAGGTCAAGGCATATTTTACCTCTTTGATTTATGTGACAGCAGTTGTTCTATGCATGCAAATGCTGGCAGTTAAATCGCAAATGGTCCAGAGAGAAGAAGTGAGAGCACCTGCCCTCATATAAGTTGAACTAGAGTTTGAGTTTCATGCCTCGGCTTCTTTAGATAATTTTAAGGACCTGTGTTGTGCAATGCAATGGTTACCACTCAGTGATAGCGCCATAAGCCTTTTGAAATAATTGAGACTGTAAGTGAATCCAGGGATTTGTCATTGCAGAATGCACGTCTATGAATTATTGCATTATTATTGCATACCAAAACATTGGCATTGAAACCACTTGTTCACTTTAAGTCCCACTTTGAAGTGGCACAATAGCAGTAATCCTCTTTTTGGTGGCACACTCTTTGTAAACCAGGCACTTTAGGCAACGTCTCTTGCATTTCCGTGTTCCACTTTGCCATCCTTTATTGGAGAAGGATGGTGCACAGCCGGACCCTTGCTGACTTGACTGGTTTCGGTGGCCTCCTGTTCCTCAACAATGCAGCCGGATGGCCATTTCTTTTCTTTTTTTTCTGGAAAGAAGTTGTTTACAGGTGCCAGTGAGAAGGTTGACCATCACTCAGCAACTGAGGAGATGTTGGAAAGAATGCTGTCTCCACCTTCAACTCTCCCCCCTCTGTAGAGAGACAGACAATACCATTAATTGGTCCTATTATCTCCTGAAAGAACGCTTTGTGTAGCTAGCATTTGGTTACGCTAGTTTGCTTGTTTGTGCTGTTCATTAAGTTCTAAAATGGCTTTCTTGAATGTCCGAAATTGCCATGATATTTATCGCGTATCGGTGCGTCATCCGTGCGGTGTCCTGGCAGTGGCTGTTTTCTTTTATGCTGTGTGCTGAATCCAGGCCCACTATGTGGTGTGTCCACATGCACGTCCGTCCCTTTGATCGTTGTTTTTTAAGGTCCTTACTGTAAATCAGCCAGTCTGCTTTGAGGACCAATCAGGATCATTTTTGTTCAATATTGCTCCAGTGGCCGACTTTGAATGCCGGCCAAAGCAGGAAGCTGTTGAGGCGGAGTCGACGAGAGTCCTCAGAACCGGCCAGTGGCGGCTGACCCCTCTCTGAAAGTGAGCCGATTTAACAGAGCTGGTTTGGCAGTTTGGATTTGTTTTGTGTTTTTTATTTTTACATTCTTTTCTCTCTTTTTTTTTGGATCTCTTCACTAGCCTCTTGTGTGGTCCGCCTCCTCGCTATTGTCTCGGTGATTTGTTTTGGCCATCCGCAGCCGAGCTGCACCTGTCCCATTATGTGGACGGGGGGTGCGCTGAATGCCTCTTTGAAAAGAGGACCGTACTCTGGCTGAATCAGTAGCAAATGGGCTTGGGCTGCGCCTTAAAAGCGCCCCAAAAGGGCTCCCTAAATCTCGGGTGGAAACTAGCATAACAATCAGGAGCAGGAACTGGGAACCTCAAAGACCGTGTGTCTGTGTGTGTTTGTGTGTGTGTGTGTGTGTGTGTGTGTGTGTGTGTGTACAGTGTATTTCACATGTAGGCAATTTATCAGTCCCAAAGAAGCTGGCTCAATAGGTTTCTTATTTATGTGAAAACATGGCGCGTTTTCTCGCGTCTCTCCTGCTTTTTGATGTTTGGGGTCTTCTAAGCCATCTTTGTTGAAGCGATTAGATCTCCTCCCTTTGCTGTGAGCACCTCTAAGCCGCTTACTGATCTCTGCTAGCACCCACAATGTGGCCTCTGTTTCTATCATTATTCAAGCCCCCCCCCCCCTCCCAAACACACACACACACACACACACACACACACACACACTCACACATCCAACAGTCCACCGCCTCCTCTTCGGCAGTGACTCATTCCCCTTTCTTCATCTCAAAGAATCAGTCCCAGCTTTAGACTTCTGTTAACATGCAACTGGATCTATTGTGTCCAGGTGTACCTACACTCATGCTGTGCCAGATGTCCATATGAGAGCGTGCTACACATTCCAAAGGATGTTTTTGGTCTCTGTCTTGAAATATCTCAATATAGCGATGTATCTACCGTGGCGGGCCGACAGTAGACCATGGGTGCTGTAGAAATCAGTCGTGTCATTGTTTCCATTCCACTGGATAAAAGGCAATAATAGAACTGCCATAGGCTAGTTCTGCAGCTTTTACGTTGCCAACAGCTGTCTTACAGGAGCAATGATAGGCTATATTATCAATGACTGTTATGACTGATAATACTCAATATTGCATTGTAATATTGTGAATTGACACTTGTGCCAATAGTGATTTGCTCCACCTCTAGTGATGTAATGATACATTGCAGCTTTTCATGTTTATCACTGAACGTGTTAGACTGTTTGTAGTATTGTAGTGTCTATAGAAATGTAACTGACAGAAATCTAATTATCTATGGCAGACATCCCTGACATTGAATTATACAATTATAGAATGAATATAATTCTATCCCTCTGGTGTTCCTTTGCCCTGGTCCTATAAAACACCTTTGCTCACACACACTCTCACAGAGAGAGAGAGAGAGAGAGAGAGAGAGAGAGAGAGAGAGAGCCACAGCTGGTGAGTGTAAGGGCTCGTTTCATGGCTGGAGAGGTTGGCGTGTGATGAAGGCAGAGGTGGTGGTGGTGGTGTGGTGTGGTGTGGTGTTGGTGGTGGTGTTGGTGGTGGTGTTGTGTGGTTGTATATTGTGGGCTCTATGTTGCTCAGCTCCGCTACGCTGCGCTGCGCTCCTCCAGTGCTTTAATCTGTTCAACATGGCCATCTCCGCAGCACAGCCCCAGACTGCTGGAGCCACACCTCAACCTCCTGAACCGCCACCTTCACAACACGCGGCTGGAATTAGCCGCACGCGTGCGTGTGTGAGTGTGAGTGTGACTGCAAGTGAGTGTTGTGTGTATGTCATGTGTGTGTGATTCTACTGCTTGGTCATTTGAGTCCATGACAGACAGAAGGAGCAACAGAATGTGTGCAAAAGCTGGACTGAAAGCCCACTGTGTAGGGCCTGAGTGTCCGTACGTCAGCATACATTTGAACAGTGGCCCTTTATCCATGGGAATGTGTGATGTAGGCACTGCATGATGTCACTGCCTCTCTGGGCCAAAAAGTGTTGATTTTGCTCCACTGTCTCTCTCAAACACCTTTCTGGGGCAATGGCCTTCCTTTTCTTTTTTGCTGGACACCCCCAATCCAGGGGACAGAAAACAGTATTTGCTTGTTTGGACAAAAAGACAGCCCTTCACTGGACATGAAAATGCAGTCTCGGGCGTAGGCTGTGACATGCTAGCAGGGAGGCTAAAATCCGTGTGTGCTAGCATCTGTTGATAGAATAAGGTGTCAGGTGAGTTTACGCTGGCTGCTGTTACAGCTACATACAAAAAATAAATAAATAAACATAATTCCAGACTTAGAAATGTATGGTAATAGCACACAGGGGCTTTGCCTAGTTCACCTACAAGACAAACTGGCCATTTCTGTTTGTCACCCTCATCTACAACACCTGCCTGTAATGTCCTGTTAAGAGCTGCTAATGTCTTAAAAAGAGCTTCAATGTGTATGTATTAGAGATCTCTCTTGAGCTAATCCACCTGTTCATCATATGGTTTGCTGACTGTATGTGTGTTACAGGGATGGGGATACTGCACTGTCCCGCTACAGCCCCAGCGTGGTCAGCTACGCCCTTGGCAACGGCTCCACGAGTCCCAGAAGCTCTGTGGAAAACAGGGACCCACCTAACAGACCCCAGTCCAGACAGAGCCCAAATGGAAGTAGGTCGGTCTGGTTTCCTTACATAACATAAACATTGCATAAATGCTCGATTATGGAAAAAAAAAGAAATGCAAGTCTGTTGGCAGCCGGACTCGAGTGGAACAATGTCATGGGCTTCCCTCAGGTCCAGTTCTCGGCTCTCCTCCGCCTCCAGCCTGGAGGACGAGATCGAGTCGGTGAAGGCCAAGCTGAACGTCTCCCATGTGGACGAGGTCGTCTCCCACCTCCAGTGAGTGGCCGTCCTGGCGGCGGGGTCTCAGGGCCCCCATATCTGCAGAACACAGAGCTTGCCGGTCTGGCACTCGAGACGTCGCACGAATGCTTCAAGTCAGCCTTGTTTTTTTTTTCTTTTTTTTCTTGTTCCCCTCCCTCACATTCCTCATGGTTGAGCTCCCCCAGTCTGGCATGGCCTAAAGTTTACCGAGCGCCCGCCTGGTCTCCTTATTGTATAAACAGTGACAGAGGGGTAGTTGGCCTCTGGAACTGCCCCTCGCTAGTCTCCGCTTCGTCTTTACTGCCCCCCTCCTCCACCTCCACCCTCCCCCATATGCCACCATATGCCACTTCTTGCACACTATGCGTGCAAGTCAAAGATTAAGGAGACTGTAAACCACGGCTGTCGCTCTGAATAAGTCACCACTGAAGGCCCAGTAAGGACACTAAATTGACAAAGTCAGTGGACATGTTCGGTGTTGACATGCCATGCAGCGGACTGCCACAGTCGCCGCTATGCCTGCTGGTCGCTGCCTAAGGGACCTCTGATTTACCCCATCAGAACATCCCTGTTTTTCTTTGTCTCTTTATCCTCACGTCTCCTCCGTCTTATCCTGTTTTCCTCCCAATTTACATCTTCAGTTCTCTCTCTCTCTCTCTCTCTGTTCTCTTGCCATCCGTTTGTATCATTTGTTTCTCTTTGTCTGCCTCTCTCCATCACCCTGCTGTCTCACCCCCTCTTTCTCCTCTCTGTTCTCATTAACTGTTTTTTTCCCCTCCATATCCTTCCTCTCTCAGCCTCAATCTGTCTTCACACTCCACTGTGATGTCTTTTGTACAAGTTTCTTTCTCCCTCACACACGCACACTTGCCATTCCCCCTCTCTCTCTCTCTCTCCCTCTTTCTCTTTCCCTCTCTTTCTCTCTCTCCCTCGGCCTCTGTGTGGAGGACTTCATCATGAGGGTCTGTGTTGGGGAATGCAGGCGTTGGGGTGTGGCCCAATAAGAGTGGCAATGAGGAAGGTTAAACAGAGCTGAGTTGAGCAGGCTCGATCCGTCGCTCAGCCCCAAACAAAAGCCCCTATTGTGAGAAAATGAATACCAGACCCCTGGCATATGCACGATTCTGGGGTCTGCAAGAAACAAAGTGAGGAGATGGAAGAAACTCCCATGGTTACATAACATAACAAGTAGGTCAGTTGTCCCCCAACCCATGTCCTGAGATGATGGAGTCCAGTTAATGAAGTCCATGGATGAGGGGAGCACCATCTGGAATTTAAAACCCAAACATAGGCACTGGCAGCCACTTCACCGTCTCTGAAGAGGTTCACTTCACTGCCACTGAAAAAGTGGCACTGTATCCCCCTCATAGTAGTTTGTCATGTTTTTAGTAATCCTTCATTTATCTACAGTAGCTATAACCATGATTTCTATAAGTGATTATGCAGTGTGCAATATGTGTGTGTGTCTGTGTGTGTGTGTGTGTATGTGTGTGCATGCATGCGTGTTTGTGCTTGCAAATCTGTGTGCATGCGTGTTTGTGTGTGGGGGGGATGTGTCTGGGTCTGTTTCTGTCTGTCTGTTTGTCTGTCTCTGTTTGTGTGTTTGTGTGTGCATGCAAATGTGTCTGTGTGTGCATGTTTGTGTGTGTAGTATGTGTGTGCGTGTCTGTGTTTGCATATTTGTGTGTGTGTGTGTGTGTGTGATTGTGTGAGACACACACATCACACAAGAAAGAATTAGAGCGGCGGTTAACAAAATAAGGTCCAAATGTGAAACACATGCCTGCTTCTCTGTGTCACCCGCTTCATTCTCTGGCTGTTGGAATACCTTCACATTGACTAATTCATGTGCATGAGGCTTTTCAGAAAGCATGCCGTATTTGGAGCAGGAAATTAGCTGTTTTCTTTCAACAGATCAGTGCTCACGGACGACTGTGAAGCTTTGAAAATGGAAGTTCAC
Organism: Sardina pilchardus; assembly: GCF_963854185.1. Lineage (NCBI taxonomy): Eukaryota > Metazoa > Chordata > Actinopteri > Clupeiformes > Clupeidae > Sardina > Sardina pilchardus. The sequence continues at coordinate 40,338,743 of NC_084995.1, read as the reverse complement.
TCTTTGCAGGTGAGCTGTGGCACAATTTCAACTTCTAAATGCCAAAATACCTTAGAGAGATATCTCAGTTTCTAGTAAGATGTCAAGGCAGGAAAAGACATAATTATATTTCGCCTGTGTAAAGTCAGGGATTTTTTTTTTCCCCAAGAGAATGTCCTCTTGAAGTAAGTTACTTGAGGTTTTTATTTCTGGGATTGTAGCGAGGGGGAGAACATTTTTAGATTGCTGAGCGCAGGCAAAAAAGAAAACTGCTAGAGGTCACTTTTCACCAGCGGCGGCCTTGGCCAGGCCCCTGGCCCCTTATTGCTTTTCCGCGTGCGTTTGCTCGTTTCCCCGTGGCGCCCCGGCCCTGTGCGGAAGAAGAGATAGCGAGACGGCGGGCGGCCCTACAGTAAGCCTCCGCAGGCTGCCAACGGCACGCAGTCTCTTTAGAAAATCCGCCGAGATTTACCTCGCGCTGGTGGTCACTTAGTTTCGGATCCAAAACGCTCTGCCGCCCATCTGTTGGGTATCAATCAGGTTGTTGTTGTTGTTGTGGCCCGCTGAAGTTCCCCCTGTAGCTATTCAAGTGTGGCTCCGCCGCCCCCCCCCCTCGACTGGAAACACTGCCGCCGCCTTCCGTACGAAGCGCAGTAAGTCAACACCTTATTGTGTTCCTGGTCTGCACGTCGCCAGATGTTCCTGCTTAGAGTCGTTCATCAGGGCCCTGATATAAATTTAGCCCATGGAGGGCTCAGGTTTTTTTTTCTCTTTTTTTTTCTTTTCTTTTTTCCGTTCCCTCGGCCAACTGCACAATGTGAGAGCGCTCTGCCGTAAGTGACTCGCTCTCTCTCTCTATCTCTCTCTCTTTCTCTCTCTCTTTCTCTCTCTCTCTCTCTCTCTGCTCTCGCTCTCTCTCGTTCGCTCACTCAGGGCCTCTCCAGGCCTCTACTGTAGAGAGTCGACGCTCTCTGAGTACCGCCGCCGCCGCCGCTGCAGCAGCCCCGTGCCCAGCTCCCTCTCTCCTCCCTCTCCTCCCCTCTCCTCCATCTCTTCTCCCCTCTCCTCCCCTCTTTCCCCTCTTCTCCGTGCTGGCTCCGGAGTCAGGACACAGCCAAAGAACAGATGTGGGCTCTTTGGCTGCCAAGCAGATGGGGGATCTATCTCCCCGTGTCTGGCACACGACGCACACACATACCCACGCATAACACACACACACACACACACACACACACACACAGTCACATACCCACACATACACACACTCACACACACACATGCACACACACACACACACACACACACATGCATGACACGCGTACGTGTGCATATGCACAAACATACATATACACAACTTTAAAAAGCATGCGGTAGACAGGCATTTCACTCCCATTGTTTGTTGGACATGAACACTCAACATGAACATACTCAAGCATGCATTCATGCATCACACATGTGCATACATACGTGCATACTGTATGCTCCATACGTACATACAGTACATACATTCATCACTCATGCTGCACTCGTATACACTAACTGGCACAACATTTAGATGTACTGTATTCAGACTATATTGGCCATGAAAACACAACACAGTCTCTCTCTTTGTCTATCTGTCTCTTGTCTGTCTCTCTGTCTCTCACACACACATGCATGCACACACACACACACATACAGAGAGAGAGAGAGAGAGTCCTGTTCTTAGATCTGTGGATGTACTTAAATATATATGAGGCAAAGCATTTCTTTTAAATGTCAAGCAGTTGCCACACACAGATACGTATCTGCATGGTGCAAAGACTCTGATCCCTGCCAGATGTGCTTTGTCATGCCTCTTGTGTTTGATTTTTGGGAGAGCCCTCAGGCCAAATTTCGAAATCCTCCCGCTTGCATTATCCACTTGTGTATAAAACTTAACGAGACAATCTGGCACCCAGAGCCTCCATGACCAACTCTCGGAAAACATGTTCAACTTTTCTTTTCCACACAGTGTTGAAGATAGCCTAAAGACAAGCCACTGAACGAGAGCAACAGGAGCGAGTCTCTCGTTATGGCCGTGGCAAGTGAATTACAGGCCGTTTTATTTGAGAGAGGGAGAGTGAGACGAGCGCTCATGTTCTGCTCCGCTCCCCCTCTCTCCAGTCATCCACAGGCTCATGTCAACGGTGCTCCGCTCGCTTTGTCCCTTCCCCTGTGACGGAGGCCTCCGCTCAGTGGTGCGACCGCACGTCTTTAAACGAGTCGCCTCTTCGAGGCGTAGAGATCGCTCCCGGGCTCCTGTTTGCTTGTTTTGCGAAAAGCCGAGACGGTTCTCCCCGCCACGCTCGGCTGCGTACTCAACACCCTGCTGCCAGACAGCGGAGGCATGACACGGGCGGGCGCGACACGTCTCTGGCAGGCCGAGGCCTCGCACAAATACCTCAGAGCAAATAAAAGGCAAGACAGAGACAGGGCAGAGAGGTTCGTGTCGGGGTTTAACGGTGCCGGCCTGCCATCGGTGATATAGTGTGTTGGACACGCTGGCTCGATCATGACTGTCTGGGTCGAGTTGTGGTCGAGCCTGTGGTCATTATAGGAGTCCAGATACTCATGAAGCACTGCTGGGGAATCATTTAGTGGTTTTGCCTACACGCTGTGTTAATGCCGGGCGTGTGTGTGTGTGTGTGTGAGAGAGAGAGTGTGTGTGTTATGCTTCTTTTTATTTTTTAGATTAATGATAGTGTTTGCATATCCAAAACAGAAATAGCCCCATAGTTAGGAGCCCTTGGGACACCTTCTCTATCCGTCGGACACCTACCTATTTGTTTTATTAGAAGTCTGTGACGAGTTTTACATTTGACAGCATCGGTTTAGTGTTGGTTGAACGAGAGGTTAGTATGCTAGTGTGGCGCTCTGTGAACTAAAGAGGTTGGCGTGTGATTTGTTGTAGGAATGTGTGGAGCAGGCCCATCACAGCCAGGCCGCTGTGGAACTCGTGGAGCCCACTGTAACAGGTGAGTATGCCGACCACAAGGGCTACCCAAACCTCAGTCCTGTCTGTAATCGTTATCATCAACTTTACATGACACTTTATGCTTGGAAAAAGTACATTAGAGCTTTATTCATATTCAGTGTAAAACTGTTCTCCTTTGAAACATGTTCTCTGTAAGTCAGCGAGATTGACATCCTTGAATACTTCCATCCTTAAATCCTTAAATGTTCAGCGGGGGCAAGAAATACATTGTGTATTGTCAGTGGGTTATTAGTATGTCAAGGCATGTGCCTGAATAGGTTTTCACTACCATCTAGTGGTATACTGCTGAAGAGAACTCTGTATTCGGCCTACTGTAAGCATAAAGGCAGATGTTTCCTGCCTTGCGTGGGTATGTGGTCGACCAAAAAAAACGGTATTGTTTTGAACTTTCACAGAAAATGCCACATAATGCCACACAGGTTTAGAGTGGCCTTGGTCAGCCTCCTTGTCAGGCACACTGTAAGCTGCACATCCCGTTTTCCAGCGTGTTCGGACCAGTGGAGCCTTATTAGGATTCCGAACCATGGCTTCCCCCCGAGGCCCTCCCGCCCATTCCACACTGGGCCTTTAGATCCACAGTCTGTCTGTCTGTCTGTCTGTCTGTCTGTCTGTGGATCTCCTGCCCCGATCTTTCATTAGCGCCGAGCAGCCCGATGCCTGCGCTCGTCTCCGGGCCGCCAGCAGCAGCCTCGGCCGGGGCCCTGTCAGTGCGCCAGCGCTCCTCTGGCTCTCTAATGCGGCTAAATTAAGAGCTTGTCAACCTGCCAGAGACACGGCCTATAGTCGCAATCTCACAGAGAAAAGGAGGGGAAAAAATTGAGAGCGAAATGAGTTCTTCCATTTTAATGGATTCCCCCCCCCCCTCCCTCTCTCTCTCCCCCTCCCTCCCGCTCACCATAGAGTGGGGAAATGAAACCGGGGCTGCATGGGCTGCCTGTCTATCACGGGGGGTATTGTGGCGCGGAGCCGGGTGCTGTTGTGAAAGGCTGGCTTGATGCGACTGTAATGACTATAGCATAGCAATGTTCCTGTCGTCCTTTCTTCTCCGCTCCCCTCCACCCCATCCCCACCCCCCCATCCCCCCCTATCCCCTGCGGGCTCCTGCAGAGCTGAAAGAGCAGAGGAAAGTCATCCAGATGGACCTGCGGCGGCAGACCCAGATGAGCGGCGGGGCCTCCCCAGATAAGGCTGCCTCTCAGGGGCCCTCCAGGTTAGACGGACCGCTTATCACTGGCCCTCATGCTGGGTCACCTCACTCACAAGAGTGCAAGCATTTCATTTGATCTCTTTTTTGTGATAAACTTGCTGTAGGAAGAGATTCCTAAATGGCTATTACAGGCCTTTTTGCAGTGTCGTAGATTTTGCTCTTCTTGCAATAATCTGTTTACTAAACACTCATTACGGATGAATAACTTTTTGTATTCGTTTTTTTCGGCTGTCTCTGATTTACCTCAGTGAAGTTAATATATTTGGTGGTATGGTGGTCATAACTAACTTGAGTTCTTCTTGCAGACAGAGGACAGAACGGCATGCCAGTGATTTAGGGATGTGCCGTAATCCAGCGCCTCCGTCAGCATCAAAGAAGCCTCTCCCCAGGCCCCCGTCCAGTCCGAGCCTGCTCGTCTCCGCTCCTGGAGTGCAGCTTAGTGCTGCCCACCCAGGTAGGACGCCAGGGTCGCCCCCCGTCCTGGACCACTCGGCTCCTCGCCTCCCAGGGCCGCTCTCCGTAGACGCCCCAGAGCGGTGGAGGGAGGGGGGCCGCAGCCCAGACGCACCGCTGCTCCCCCGTCTCCGGCGTGGAGGCTCCAGACTCGGGGAACCGAGCCTCCCGCCCCTGGTCCCCTCTCCCACCTCCAGGCCTTCGGAGCTGCAGGTCGGGCAGTGTGCGATCGCGGGAGAGGGCCAACACGATGGTCTCTCTGTGGACGCTGACCCGGCGCGTGACAGACTCCAACAACAGCGGTCACTTCAGTCTGGGAAGTGTGTACAGCCACGTCGGGCGGAAGACTCCACGCGGCCACTGCCTCGTGCTAGCGGGGTCACAGAGTGCGGTCCGGCTAGCGAGCCGTCCCTGGACGCCATGGTGCCCTGTCCACCTGCGTCCCAGAAACCGGCCAACAGGGGGCAGAGTGTGGCCAGGCGCCTGGGCCTTCCTCAGGGGGACAGACTGGTTAGTCCCTCCTGACCCTGGAGGATCCCTTTGGGGACATTGCACTGAGCAGTCAGGGAGTTTACATGTGTCTCCAGCCATACACTCAGACGCCAAGTGATTAGTTCAGTTTGATGGTTGTGGTTACTTGCACTAGAAAGAAGCTTTTCACTGTCATGCTGTGAAACGGTAATTTCCATTCAACACATTTTTTTTTTACTACAAATGTATGACAAACCACAAACTAAGACAAGGCATGCGTGATGTGTGAAAGCAGAATGTGATTATGTTGTTTAAATGTGCATTGATTTGTGGATTGATATAATGTGAATAAACACAACATTCTCTTTAATCTTTCTCATGTTCCTTTTTTATGTGCAATAGTACATTGATAAACTAATGTCATGGAAGTTGTGAGAGTTGTGAATCAGTTCTTCCTGAATGTGCACACTGTGTATTTCTTATGTTAATTTATGATTTTGTAGCCAGTTGTATCTTTGGTATGTACACTCTGTATATTTAGATCCAGCATGACTTTCTAGACACCTCTGCTAGTGCCTTTGTCTGTACTGGATGTGCAGGAATGGATGGCTTGTACAGCGTACCTTTGTCATTGAGCAGTAGTAACTGCCCCAAGTACTCAGACACTACTTTATTAGCATAACATTTGGCCAGGTACAAGGCAGGGTTGCCCTAATTAACGACCCTCCAGGAGGACCTAAACCTGGGACCACCCCTGTACATCTGCTCCATATTTATACAGAGCTAGAGGTCACACACACACCTTTGTTTACAACACAACATTTCAGCTTCAGTAGGATCCTTCTTTGTCTAGTTAGAGATGTGGGTGAATATTTTGGGTGAAGCGTGTGTCTCTCTCTTGATGTCTGAGATCTCTCATCGATCTCTCTTTTATTTTTTACTGATTTTCCATCACCCTGACTAAGTCTCCAGATAACTGTGGTACTAGAAATATTGTTGAGGGTGTCACGTCAAAGTTTTATCATTGCAGAGGTTTTTTTTTTTTTTAATCAAACTTCGTGTTTCTATCAATGCTTATGCTCGCAGGAACTTGATATTTAACGCTACTTTGTTTGCAACACTTGCAACGCGATTGGTCCAGCCTCACCAATCACATTGATCCTGTATATTTCCCTGGTCTTTTTTACCAAAACAGTTCATATCAGCATTGTAGACAGGAAGAATGTGTCATGCGTCTGTCATTTCACAGAACTTGAGTTACTAGCTAAAATCATGAAAACAAAAGCATGGTCAAAAATGATCTTTAAAATAAACTTTATTTATCATTTGTAATTGAGCATTTTAAGATATACAGCTGACATGACTAAGACAATTTCAATGCAATTTGGCCCTAAGGTTCAAAAGACATGGTTAGATATGTTTGATAAAACGTCTGTGTTCGTCCCATTTGTGCTTTGTTTCCCCCATCCCATTGACTTACATTGGCATCACAAAATGCCCTACCAATACTTATACAGTAGTGTACACAAACCATTTGTAAAGGCATTTTAACAAGAGGAAAAGAACCATTTCTGGGTGTCTTAATTCATTTTGCTTGGAGATATAAGATTTGTTGTGTTTTTTTAAAGTGCTGATACATGATAATGATATAATACTGTAGTTAAATGTGTGCAGAGTTTTCTGTTTGCTAACAGAAAAAACCTCATTGGAATTCACAGTTTTAGTAGAAGTATGCTGTCAGGTTATAGAGCTGGTGATAGGTAATTACACACTACACACAGTGAGGTAATGGAGGAATATGTTTGTGTTTTTTTTTCCAGTTCACTGAAAGCATGGAAGTGTACCTCAAGTTGCCCATCAATACATATGTTGTCACAAACTATCTTGTTTTAGTAAGAGGGGTCTCTTCACAACAATGCTTCTGATTAAATTCTTCCTATTAATACTGTTACATTAAAACCTCACTCTTTTTTCCATACACCTGGCTTGTTCGAACCATGGCATTAATGTCAAGACAATTCCACAAACATGCATTAAATGGATCTCTAATGCACCAATTTGCTCAGGAGGACGTATATTGTTAAAAGTACACGTATTGAAAAATACAATGGGTCTTTGTTGTCAGAAAAACAGGATGAATTTGAATCAGAAATGGACATTTATCAGTGGAACTGCCCCATGCTTTAACTTCAGTGCTATGAGACTGAATGTATGCTGCGCAGGAGGTATAACACTGTCGGCTGGTAATCTAAATCCACGCCCCTCTGTACTTCAAACGCTTCTCCCATAGCATTTCACTGGAGTCGCAGGAGCTATCGTACACCACACTGTTAAAAAGACTTCCTTTGTGTTTCAAGTTTCAATCCACAGTTTGGCAATACTTTTGATATCAGCTGGCTTTTTAGAACAACTGAACATGGATAAAAAATGGTTAAAATCAGACAGAAAAAAAGTTCTTCTAGTTTTTTTTTTTTTAAGTATCTGTACATAAAAAATGAAAAGGAAAGAAATCTATTTTAAAGGTAGACTGTGTTTGTTAAATGACAACATGAATAGTTACATTTTGATTAGAATTACATGAAGCCTATACTGATACTATCCTGAACTAACCATCGTCAGCAGTAGGATAACAACTACACAAAGCACATATTACACTGAACACCAGTTACATCACTACAAGAGCAAAAATTAAAAGGAAAAAAAAACTGTGTCTGCCCACACCCACCCCCCCTCCCCCCAAAGTAACATTGACTCCAACCTTCCCCAATGAAGACAAGAAACACATACATACACCGGTTCGATTATTTTTCTTTACATTACTGTACAAGAAACTGATAGCCAAGGAGAAAAGTACCAGGACAGAAAGGACTAGGATGCAATTGCATGGCAATGATTCTCAACATCGCTACTCTAGCAAAAGTAGGATTGCAAGTGAACGGCTTGCCTGTAAATTTAAGGAGAGAGAAAAAAAGACAGCCCAAGTGAACCTTCTGACTTCAACCATTGGCACCAGACAAAATGTGTCGTTACAGTGGATAAGCAACATTGTAATACCATCAAGTCTCCGTACGCCCTGCCCTTATCTCATTGCAATCTGCATTGGGGGCTGCTCTCAGCCCGGATGACGTGTGCTTTCTATCACAATGAGGACGAGTAAAAAATGCTACTAATAACATCCTCAAGTGCCCCCAGGACCTCTATACACACACACAAACACACACACACACACACACACACACACACACACACACACACACACATGCACACACACACATACACACACACACACACACACACGCACGCATGCACACACACATACAGACACACACGGTCCAAAAAGGAACAAATCCGCTCTCATCTTGCTCCACTCTGGATCCTCCCAATCTGAAGTAAAGCTTGAGTCTCTTCGGCTCTACTTACAACGAGTGTTGTGCTTTTTGAGTTCAGACGAAACAAAGAGTCAAACCACTAACTACTCCCCTGAGAGTCCGATGCCTCCTGTTGGACTGCAAGTTCTTTTTTTTTGTTTGCTTGTTTGTTTTGTTTTTTTATTTTATTTATTTTTTTGTCTTTTTTTGCATTCATATTTTTAGACATCTGATATAACTTGTCATGATACTTCCATAGAGATACACTTCATAAAAATGTACAGATAACATCCACTACTACCAGAGGATCCTGACCTTTATGCGGTCAGTCACATGGATATTGAGTATTATTTACAGAGATGTGCTGTTATAAGATTAAAAACGGTCATTTAAATCAGTTTCATAGTTCTCTAGTTCTCTAGCAGCCGCTTTGCATGGTCTACCTCTCTCTTTCTCGTCACAGTTTCTGGCCAGAACTCTGGGAGCATCTGACTGACATAGCCCCTGTGTTGCAGCTCTAGGCTACAAGAGTGTTTTACAGGTGGAAAGAAAAAAAAAAGAGAAGAGGCTTCACAGCAAAAACCTATTTCCAGCAGTCTGGTACGACCCAAGGTCTTAACATGGAGAGATATTGTCTAAAGAGGAGATCTTCAGACAAACTCTACCCCCCCACCCGCCCCCACCCCCGAAACAAAGTAAAATAAAAATGAGAAGTCAAGTCATGGATGAGGAATGGTAAACATGTACTGTTATTTCTGAACATGCTGTAGTCTAACGTAGGTTCCCCACAAAGTGGACATATTACTTCCTAATACTGTAAGAACGGAAATAAAAACAATGGTTTGACTGAGCTCACAATACAACAGAGATGTACATTTGACTAGTGAATTCAAAACGACTGAGGCCCTCTCATCTCCTGGCCTGGCTTCCTGTGCTAGCTTGTTCTGTGTCCATTGCTACAGCCATTGGCTCAGCTCCGAAAAACAGCCACATGTCAGGGACACACACAAGTACAAGTCTTCTCAGTGGAGACAGAGAGAAAGAAAGCTACATACATCCTACCCTCTAGCTGGGCCATACTGATGGAAAAGTGTGTGCATGTTGAACATGTTTTTGGTAACATGCCTCCTCCTTTTCCCCCGCCCTCCTCCCCAATAATGGGCCGAGTGACACAACATGCAGCCAGTGCCTGCCATTGTATCTGTTTACTTTTACACTCAACGATATTCAAGCTGCTCGTCAGATCATCCACCAGTGAAACACGATCTTCAAAGGTTAACCCAACTATTCATTTCATACAGAGATGCCTGGAGGACTAGGAGAAGTTGGCACTTACTGTAGTGTGCTGCAGCTAAAACAATACCCCCCCCCCTCCCCCCTCCCTCCCCCTACCACCACAAACTGCCTTTTCGTCCCTATTTAGAGTCGAAAGCAAACCAACATGGAATCAATTAACAAGGTGTTGAAAATGGATGTCAGTATGTACTGTAGAACCCTGAGAATGGGTATTGATAAGCCATGTGCTTGAATGAGTGAAGCTACAATGTTTAAATAGCCGAAGCCAAATATCCTTTGTATATCTGACGATTGAGTCAATGATTTGTGCTTGCTTATGGTTGGCTACAGGCCAAAAGTCACTAAATTAGGACCACAAACAATTTCTGCTTAGCCCCTATGCTCCTTTTTTTCAGGATACCATTTAAAGCAGGTGTTGAAAAATAACTGTTCTGTCAGACCCTGGAAAGTAGCTGGCCAATACCTGTAGAATGGACAAAGCAGACTAGGATCCCTACATGGATGCGATGACTGTGGTTCTTGTGCTGACACAAAGAAGATTTGGTATCCACCTTTCAACTGACCAGCACCTATTGCTATTCAAGGTACAGGTTGTCGTTTCCACAAGCTGCTGTCGCTGCTGCTGTGATCTGTGCTACTGTTATCACTGCCAAAACGGTAGATGACAAAACATAATGGTAGAAAAACAAAAAAAAAAGATCCGACTCGCGCTACAGAATATACATATAGTAGGTATGCAACGCCTCTTCTCTCCCTCTTGCAAATGCTCACGAATGCTTTCACGGTCTTTTTCACTTTCTTTTTTTTTATACAAAAAACCTGCATTAAATTATGCAAACCAAAACGGGAAAAGAAAAAGGAAAAGGAAAAAAAAAAAAAAAAAACATTTTGGATGACAACCAATTCATATCACTAGAGGTTAAAAATAAGGAAGCCCTTACAATATGTAAAGGTTTTGCTGCAGTGGGCATGGAGATGCCCGGCTTGGTGATGGTGGCATCGTATGAGAGAGAGCAACAGTGCCAGGGCCGAGCCGTGCCACGCTGTGCCCGGTGACTCTATGCGCTGGGCGTGGGGTTGTGTGTGGAGCCATTACTGCCCTGGATGGTGACGTTGATCTCCTCCTTCTTCTCCTTCTCCTTGTCGTTCTCCGGCTCCGTCTCCTTCTCTTTCTCCTTCTCCTCCTCCTTCTCCTTCTCCTTCAGGTCCTCCTTGAGGGGGCAGACCTCCACGCCGTCCGGCCCCGAGGCGTAGCGGCCCTTGCGGTGCTCCAGGAGGGCGGGGCCCCAGCTGGGATCGGGCTTCAGGGAGAACTTCAACCGCTGGAAAGACAGAAAGAAAGAAAGAAAGAAAGAAAGAAAGAAAGACATCAGGAGAAAATCACATGGAGAATCAAACACATCAGACACTTGAGATCTGAACAGGAATCTTGAGTTGCTTTACGGGAGCACTGGACTGTGTTCTCCAGAGACAGTGGCATCTACTGTACCTCCCAGAAGGTGGCGCCAGGAGACATGGCGATCTTGTAGAGCGCGTAGATGGGTATGCACACGACGGAGGACATGGCCATGAGGAAGCCGATGAGCAGAGACCACTGCGGGTACACGTAGGTGCCGTAGGTGATGGGCCTGTACTGGATCACTGTGAAGATCAGGATGAACTGCAGGGTTGGACAGGAGGGGGGGGGAGACCACAGTAGTCAGTGTTTCTGGCATAATTATCACTGCTTCATGACGCTGCCATTCAGGTCTCATTCTAACTCAAGGCTAGGAATGCATCACTAAGCCCTGACAACACTGCTACAAAATGCATGATTAGAATATAACAAGGACTTAAATGTATATATACAGTATATATATTTTTGTCTTGATATATATATATATATATAAAGACAAAAATCCCTATGCACTAGCTGCTTGTAGATCCCAGGTGCTAGTGAACTGCAGTAATAATAGACTTTAAAAAGTACACTTTTTAGTTCTTATGTTTATTAGGAGCCAACAACGCATTGTGCTGTTGGCTTCCTCAGGTTCGCTCAGCAGCCAATGGCCACATGCAACGTTTGCTCCTAATAAACATTTAATATTAGACCAACGGTGATATTCTCTACTTATTACAGACTTAAAATAAAAATTTGAGTTAGACGGGGTTTACATTTCTACGTCAAATACATCATTTTGATGGGGTTTACATTTCTATGTTACACAATTACAGAGGGTGCTTGTCTTATCTATAGGCTTCACTCACAGAGATAATGATGGGGGACACAAATCGCCAGCAGACCCTGAAGAAGATTGGAGGGGGGAAGCCCAGCATCATCTCCACATCTCGGAAGTAGTTCTTGTGCCCTGCGCAAGTGACGGACAGCCCAACAGTGACCACACAGTGACCTTAACATATGCACACTATGCACAGACGATGCAGCACGACATGTGTGGGTTATGTGCTCAGAGGCGGAGGACTGACCACAGAGATATGGCACAGATATATGACACAGATGACTTACCATAGACATACATAATACAGATGCACATGATGCAGGAGATGACGACCAGCGAGAAGCTAGCAGCATAGTTATCCATGAGCAAAAGCCAGTATATCCCTGCCTGCACCACAGAGACAAAATGGGACATGCATGTCAGTAGATGTGTGGCTGTGGGTATGCACATCAAAGACAGAAAACGTGTGTGTGTGTGTGTGTGTGTGTGTGTGTGTGTGTGTGCACTTCCTGTTCTCACCCGTGTTGTCAGTGGCACTCCAAGAAGGAATCCTACAACGGCCACTCCCAGGGTGACCACCGTCTTGTTCTTCATGATCCAGTCAGTGCCAATCTCGTCCACGATAGCAGTGACCAGCGTCTCCAACAGACAGAACTACAGATCGGCACACAATGAGCATTCAACCCACAAGGCCATCATTTATAATGAATCAACAATGATACACATACTGCATTATTACTACTCTTCACTAATGTCCAATACACATCAAGCGCTTCATATAATCCAGTTTTAATGTTAATTCTGTACTTTGTACATATTGTATGTTAAACATAATTATAAGTCTCACTAATCAGTACCAACGCTTGTGGGTCATGTTGTTTAACACATTTACTGTTAGTTAAGGGATCGCAGCACACTCAAAGCGTCTCAAAGCATTCAACATGTTCAGTTGCAGTCGCAAGGTTTTAGAACGTTGTGAAGCTTTGGTATGAACCCTACTTTAGGCGCGGCTCTTGCTAGCCCTGAGTGCAGTCCAGTCCAGTCCTACCTGAGTGCCCAGGCCCAGCAGGATGAGCATGAAGAAGAACAGGATGGACCAGAGCGGCGAGACGGGCAGCAGCGTCAGGGCCTCTGGGTAGGCCACGAAGGCCAGGCCGGGGCCCTGGTCGGCCACCTCCGACACGCCCACGCCCAGGTGGTGCGCCATGAAGCCCAGGATGGAGAAGATGACGAAGCCGGCGTAGACGCTGGTGGCGCAGTTGGTCACGCTGATGATGATGCTGTCCCTGTTCGCCAACAGGAGGAAGAACATCGGCGTGAGAACTTCCCTCTTCACGCCCCAACACGAAGCGTGGCGCTCACATCGTGGTCTTAGTCATAGTTAATTCATGCATGCTATATAGAATATAAAATATAGGCCCCATTTAAAACCTAGACTCTTAAATGTCACATTGCTGAAGGAACACTTGATATGGATAGAAATTAGTTTTATTCCATAAGCAGGTCAACTAGATGAGGAGTTTATTCACATTTAAAGCCCCCCCCTGGTAGGATTAGATATATTTCCCCCTCTGCTGGAGAAAGTGTGCATGCTATTTCTTATTAACTGTGAAAAAAGTAACGATAAAGCACATGGATTTGTTTACAAGCTAGTGAAACGGTTAGCATAAGTTCAGTAGAACAATGTGGATGTTACAAGGGAAGAAACACGATTTAAAACGGGTTTCCTGTTTCTCACTTCTCTTGCCAGGACGGTAAAGTCCCAATGTTGCCAGGTTGGTTTTTGGCCTGGGAACACTAGGGGAGCAGGGAAAGTCACCATTTTAACCAGAAGTTCCAGAACAGATCATGTCATCATCATGTCATCATCCATCAAATGATTTCTAAACGGGTTTATCAAGTTGAAATAGTTGCCAAGTTCCCTGTTAAAATGAGGTGTTTAAGAGAAACAAAGCCACCAGCAGGTGGAGCTGTGGCAGCCCAGCAGAGGGCGAGAGCAGAGCGGGAGTTGGACTGGGCTTGCAGAGCAAATGAGCTCGGCGCATCCAGGGAGCTGAGCAGCAATCAGAGTGACTCTGCGTTTCCAGCACACGGCACCCAAGGCTCTGACCCAGAAGACTTTGCACAGTGCAGTGCACCCAAAACAACGGCTGCCAGTCTCAAGCTCTTAACCCTCTCCTCTCCTCTCTTCTCTCCCTGCCCCTCCCCTCTTCTCCTCTCTCTTCTTCTCTTCTCTTCTCCTCTCCCATCCTCTCGTCTCCTCTCCCCTCCCCTCTTCTCTTCTCTTCTCTTCTCCTCTTCTCATCATCGCTGCCTGACACATCATGATTGCCTCGTGACATAGCGCAAAATGGCCTGAAGCAAATCATGTAGTGTCCATAATGCAGCGTGTTAAATGTACACTTTCCTACGGGGCAAGTCTGGGTCAAGCACATCTCACAATCATGTATGGAAAGATGATCTCATGTTGGGACATAGGCCACAAACTGGGAGAGAGACAGAGAGAGAGAGAGAGAGAGAAAGAGAGAGAGAATGGTGTGTGTGTGTGTGTGTGTGTGTGTGTGAGAGAGAGAGGAGCTTGAGTGCGGGTGACCACACTGTACCTGTAACAGTTGTTGTGGAATTTATTGTAAGAGGCCATGGTGATGAGTCCACCCCAAGCACAGCCCAGAGAGTAGAAGATCTGAGAGGCAGCATCTCCCCACACCTGACAGAGAGCAAAACAGAGTTGGGTTTAGTTTTCAATCAGTGTAGTTTCAATCATCATATGGGCACATGGTTTTGATAAGACACGTAACATGCTTTACAGAAGGCATGGCTTTGTGTACTGTATGTATATCATAAAACATAGAAACATGGAAATGAATGAAACAGAGTAAGATGTGAGTCAATGTCAGAGACGACGAAAGAGAGAGCGAGTGAAGGAGAGAGGGAGAGACAGAAAGAGAAATGTCGCGATACGAGTGTCTACCTTGGCGTCCAGGATTTTGGACCACTGTGGCGTCAAGTAGTACTTGATCCCTTGGTAGGCTCCCTCCAGCGTGATCCCTCGGATGAACAGGATGGTCAGCACCACGTAGGGGAAGGTCGCTGTGAAGTACACCACCTGCAACAGCGGGCGACACAACGTGCACACGTCAGCACCTGAGCGCTCCCTCTCTCTCTCTCTCTCTCTCTCTCCCCCTGCGGCACTGGCTCAGCACCAGCCGTGATGGATACCGTTCCGCGCCGCGCCGCGACAATACGGCAGCCCAGTGCGGGAAACCAGGTGCATCGCCACGGGCGGGCGCGGGCCGAGCGCCAGCGCTCGTTAGTGGAGAGAGAGAGGGCATTCCCCCCTCCTCCTCTGTCGCTTACCTTGCCCGATGACTTGACTCCGCGGATCAGGCAGAGGAAGACCACGATCCAGGAGAGGGCCAGGCAGCCCAGGATGGGCATGCGCACCTCGCCGAAGTTGCCGATGCCGTCGGAAATCTCCAGGACGTAGTTTCTGCGGAAGGAACAGAAGAGGGAGGGTGATGAGGCAAGTAGGAGAGATAACACGATAACATCAACAGTAGTTGCACTTCAGTGACGGCAGTTTAAAGGGTGACAGAAACCATAAAACAACACAATCTAAGAGATATAACTGTTAAGGGCACTGTTCCAAGTTTGCCATGAGGGCATTTATTGATGGGCAGTCGTTCCTAAGAACCGTCTGTGGCCCATAAAGAAAAGAAAAACAACCGGAGGAAACCACAAGCAACTCTCCCTCACAATGGCTTCCTTGAGCTGATAGGGCACTTGAACAGTGGGACCATTCTTAGTGTAGTGCCAAGACGGCCGTGAGGGCGAGGCACAAAACCATCTGTAAAGCCAGTGGAGCACAAGTGCACTATGAATACACTGTATTCATCATGAGTTCACTTCAGCTACCATGCCTCTCAAGAGCACTGCAACATATCAAAAGAAAGGCAGGACAAAATAACAAAAACAAGTTTTGCAGGCCCTTTGGACAAAAAAAAATAGAATAAAAATAACAAGCATAAACCCGGCGTGGAACATATAATGACCTTTCCTCCACAAAAAAAGTCGTTGTTCTAGGATCTGAAAAGGCTGCAGGTCTTATTCACTGTCATGTAACAGTGTAATAAAGTAGTTATTTCTAAAAACATCTGTACTCTATATGATTTACAAAATAAACATCATAAGCCACTTGGACATTGTCCATTGTAGACTTAGAGTGCTGGCAAACAGGATGATGGGCTTGCCAAAATACAGTTGTCTCTGGCAGCTTTGCACCTAATTGAGGCCAATTGGGTGACCTTAAGCAACCAGCTGGTCTGTGTCCAGGGGACCGTGGCCAAGACAAGCGAGCGCTATCAGACATCTGCCTGATTCACTCCACTTTTATCTATCAGACACAGTTCAAACTAAAAAAAAAAAAAAAAACGATGTGTGTTTTAGAAATGCACGTGACTGGACACCACAGGGAGTTCACTCTATCCCCATCTGTGTGAGGAAGATCTGGCCTCTCACCTCCAGTACTCTTCGCTGGGGCTGGTCCTCTTGGTGCGGTTGACCACCTCGGACACGGCGGCCGTGACGTTGGCCAGGGTGCTGTTGAGGCGGGGGCTGCCCACCACGCCGCTGCAGTCGGGCGTGTTCCAGGGGTTGTTGCAGTAGGTCCAGGGCAGCAGGTTGGTCATGGACATGAAGAAGTAGTAGATGGCGATGCAGATGACCACGTTGTAGTAGATGCCGATGTAGGTGGACACCACCATCATCCCATAGCCCACACCTGACCACGGAGAGAGAGAGAGAGAGAGAGAGAGAGAGAGACAGACAGAGAAGGAGAGGAGATTCAAAAGATACTCAAGGCAAAAGGAGAACGTAAAAGAGATTCAAAAGATATCCACGTCCATATCGTGAAAATAAAAATTCTCAAAACAGACATATAGAACAAGCAGCATCATTCCGAAACAATGCAGAAATCTAGAGGGGCAAACTTCACCTTTGAACATGGGGCTGACCTTCCACACCCCCAGGCAGCCCAGGCTGGCGAACTGGCCGAAGGAGAGCTCCAGGAAGAACAGCGGGATGCCACAGAACACCAGCATGATGAAGTACGGGAACATGAAGGCCCCTGCAGAACAAGCAACAGGGTTTTGCCGTTAAAAAAAGACATTCTACTGCATATATTCCATCCAATCCTAATCCTATTGTATTGTATTGTATAAAATCCTGCATTTAGAAAAATCCTACAAACACAAGCAAAAAAAAGAATAATGGACAGTCTCTTGGGGGGGTACATGAACATTATCACATTACCCTCAGACCTAACTGGGGTACATAAACTACTGAAATCTAGTGGATGAGTCTAGTGACCTGGGTCACATCACCGCCCAGGTCATCCGCTCCCTATAGGCCACGTCCGGTCTCACCGCGCCCCGCGGAGTGTGTGAGCTAACCCTGCAGCGGCGAGGGGTGCGAAGCAGGGCCCGGAGGTCCAGCGCAGGCCATTTGTCATGATTACGGCTGCTGCTTGAGCTACGCCAGAACTCCACGGCTCTTTCTTAGAAAACAACATCAAACCGGTGGCCATATATGGGCAACACAGTGATCCAGCCATGCCTATGGTACACTAAACGTACATCTGGACTTTAAACGGACTTGACTGTATTGTGTTTGAGCCTTAAAACTCAAATAGTTTGGCAAACGCTGCACGAGAACAAGCATACCAAACTGCTGAAGCAGGCAGCCATGTCCTGTGTTCCGTGCTGCCGACCTCACTGTTCTCTCTACCCTCTGGCCTGTAAAGTAAACCTCCCTGCTTCCTGACAATAACAAGTGACATCACAGCATTTTTTCCTTCTCTTTTTCCCCCCCTTCATTTTTTTCCTTGAGTCTCCTTTCTGGCACCGTACCTCCTCCGTTCCTGTAGCAGAGATAGGGGAACCTCCAGACGTTGCCCAGGCCCACAGCATAGCCCACGCTGGTGAGCACAAACTCGATCTGGTTCCCCCAGTTGCCTCGCCGGGAGTTCTCGTCCTTCTTCACCGCCTCGCCCGGAACCGCTCCGTTCTGCAACACAAGCAGAGACACAACAACAACAGCATTACCGCGCGTGACTCCGTAAACAACCCTGAGGGAGGGAGACAGTGTGGTGTGTTGGCTTTGTATGAAATCAGCTTGTCCTTTGACAGAGGAAATGTAATACTTAGCATCAAGTCGCTAAATATAGCAGGATGTTGAGAAGTTGTTGCCGTGTTGTCCTATTCAGAACGTGGCGAATGTATGAGTCTGCATCAAAACTGTAGTACAGCACAAAACAAAAAAAACACTTTTCCCACAGCAATTGACCACATCTTTGAAATCTTTGATGGAATGTCATGGCAGAAAAACTGCCCGAGAGAAACTTTGTTGACAACAAAAAGTAAAAAAAAAAAAAAAAAGGCTGATTTGAAAAATTAGGGAGCAGATGCCAAACATATTGAAAAACTGCACATAAAAACAAACGCTAGCGTGTCCACACAATGCACCAACAATTTGACTCCGGCTCCCGCAAAAAAAAATGGCATGCGAGCGCTCTGGGGCTGCCATGAGCGTGGCGGAGCGCACATGATGTGAACTGAAATCACCGTTGTATGCACAAAACAAACATTTGGTCCTGTCGGCCTGATTTGAAGTGTTCTTACTCCCATCTGTTCGTGTCAGATGGTCTCTTGCTCTGACCTTTTTTCGGGGGCAGCCTCAGCAGATGACCCAGACGAAAGCCTGCTGATCCAGCGTTTCACAAGAGCCCGAGCGCGAGCGCAGAGCGCACACACACGCGGTCGGGAGCAAGGGCGCGACAGCGGGGAAGAACTGAGGGGCTTGTTGCTGGAGCAGCAGAGACAGACATCTGCTTCCATGATGTGCGAGAGTTATCTAATACACCTTGTGTGCTGCTGAGAGATCAAATGCAGCATGAGTAGGTGCACAGGCTTGTCGATGGATTAGGCATGTCCCATACAGACACCCCTGGTGACCATCGGGGCTGATGAGGCTGACGTTTCGTGGTCTGCACAGAGGAGATGGCCTCGAGTGTCCTGTGCACTTCTTTCACCAGAGGATACACGCAGATACATCCATACACAAACACAAACACACACACACATACAGAGCGAGTGGGGAAAAAGAAGGAAAGAGAGACATTCAAAGAGAGAGAGAGAGAGAGTGAGAGAGAGAGAGAGAGAGAGAGAGAAAGACACACACACACACACACACACACACACACACGCAGTGCCATCTGAGTCTGCAGACCTCCCAGGGCCATGGCACTCCGGGGTGATGGCACACACACACGCAAACAGACGGCAGTGTGCTGCCATGAGCATCCAAGAGGAGAAGAAGAAGAAGAAGAAGAAGAAGAGGAAGAAAAAAAAGACCATAAAAAAAAACATGAAACCAAACTTTTGTTCTCCACTCTACCCTTAATCCTCATTTATCTTGGGCCAAGCCAAGCACCGGCGTCCAAAAACAAAAGTTGAGTTTGACACGCACAGCGCTGCAGAAAGGGCCTAAGCAGCCGTCACATTGAGACCACCAGGGGGAAAGGCAGCAAAACACTGGGAACAAAGGCAAACAATGCATTCTGAAGACTGTGTTTGGCATGTGTGTGTGTGTGTGTGTGTGTGTGTGTGTGTATGTGTGTGTGTGTGTGTGTGTTATGGAGGGAGAGAGTCTGTGTGTGTGGGGTGGGGGATGGGGGGGGGGTGTACTCAGCAGTCTTTTTAAAGTGGTCGCTGTGAGAGTGTGGCCTTGCACATCTGGGACAGAGTCTGCGGAGCCTGCCCTCCCTGCGCACATCCTGGTCCTCCCTCGGTGCTCTGACCGGTGGGGACCCGGCAGGGGATGCCACCCGCTGAGGAGTCGACCCCGGATCGCACAGCTGACGGCCCAGGGTGCAGTGCACAGGGAGTTGGGGCGGATGGACTGCAACGCGTGGGCCTTATTTGGGTGTGCATCCTGACAGCTCGCTTCGGCTCTACTTCCTTCTCCGGCACTGACATTTGCAAACTGACAATAAGCTGCACTGGCTGTAAGGAAACAATGTAGTTACCTTTTCTGTATACCTCTTATACATTCATACATTCATACATTGTAATTCTTTAATGTTTGTGCTACTACCATTTGTCCCTAGTTCTTTCCATATCTAAACTATAACATCATCACCTCTTTTTTTTTTTTTT
Organism: Sardina pilchardus; assembly: GCF_963854185.1. Lineage (NCBI taxonomy): Eukaryota > Metazoa > Chordata > Actinopteri > Clupeiformes > Clupeidae > Sardina > Sardina pilchardus. The sequence continues at coordinate 40,318,521 of NC_084995.1, read as the reverse complement.
TTAAGATTATTTTTTTGGGCTTTTTATGCCTTTAATGTGACAGGACAGTAGAGATTACAGGAAACGAGCGGGAGAGAGAGTAGGGGTGGGATCCGGAAAGGACCACGGGGCGGGAATCGAACCCGGGTCGCCGGCGTACGGTGCAGGTGCCCCAGCCAGTCGCGCCACGGCTGGGGCCAACATCATCACCTCTGGTCACCAATTGGTCTGCCATCCTGGTGGCTAAGGGAAATGCAAGTGCATTGAGAGTAGCTACTGTAGACTAGCATCTCAGTTGCAAAAATGAGCTCCGATATAGATGGGCGATTTGGCCATTTTGTGACTTGTTGAATTGAATGTAAAAGGTATTGCCAGCAATTGCACTCTTTTACAGGTTAAATCTACTGAAACATACAGTATATTCAAGAAGAGTATTTAAGAATTCAAAGTATTTCCAGACAAATTATGAAAGGCTGTCCAAGCAGATATTCCTCAACACACTACAATTCATGTCATTTGGTCAGACGTCTGGTGTTCCACTTCAAATGCTTCAAACGCTGCAGATGTTTCAGGGCAGGGGGGAGGCAGGGGACAGGGCTGTTGTGGTCTACCAAAGGATGGCCGTGTTACAGGATTTTCCAGCTGTATGCGGATGAACAGGCCCAAAAGGTTCCAGGGCGCTCCCCCCTCCCCCTGACTCCTCTGCAGACGGGCAGTTTGGCCGCAGTGCACTGCTCTCTCTGGGCCCAGCCAGCTCCTCTCCTCCAGCACCTCCTCTCCTCTCCTCCCCCGTGCCTGCAAGGCTCCCCTCTCCTCTACCTCTTCCTCTCTTCCCCTCTCCTCTCCCCTCTTTTCCTCTCTTCTCTACTACCCTCCCCTGCTCTCTTCTACTCCCGTCTCCTCTCACCTCCCGCTCTCTCCCACTCATCTCCTCTCCTCTTTTCTACTCCCCTGTTTGCCAAGATCTCCTTTCTTCTTCTTTCTCCTCTACTCTCCTCCCCTCTTCTCCCATCTCCTCTCCCCTGTTTGCCAGGCTCTCCTCTCCTCTCCTCTCCCATCCCTTGTCCTTTCCCTGGCCAGCTAGCCTGGCTGGATCCCATTCCTCTCTCTCCTCTCTTCACCCTGCGCTCCTCGCTTGTAAACCCAGGTGTTCTTACTGTCAGCATTTGTTTCTGAGAGCAGTCAGGCCAAGTACAGCGTGAAAAGAGAAATAGAAAAATAGGGAGTAAGAGAGGACCCAACTGGGCCCATCTGCCCTTCACACATGCCAGCCAGACACACACACACGCACACGCACGCACGCACGCACGCACGCACGCACACGCACACGCACACGCACACGCACACGCACACGCACACGCACACGCACACGCACACGCACACGCACACACACACACACACACACACACACACACACACACACACACACACACACACACACACACACACACACGCACTCCGTCTCCCTCTCTCGCTCTGCGCGGGCAGTCTCAGAGGGGCCTACCCCAACTCAGTTGTCCTTGGCAGAAACCTCTCAGTGCTGCCAGCTTCCCTGTGCAGAGATGCAGAGAACAGAGTAGCCCTCAGGTGCAGACGTGTGTGATTGTTTGTGTGTGCGCGAGCGCGCACATGTGCGTGTGCGTGTGTGTAGGGGAAGGCGGGGTGCGTTGGGAGTCCTGACCGAGTCCCAGGCCGACTGTTCCCCACGCCGTAGCACAGAGGTGTGGGGCGCGTCCGGTTCAAAGGTGTGTGCAGATAGGCTCTTGTGCAAAGACCGTGCATATTTGAGAGCCCCTGGCTAAAGGTGAGACACACACATAGTGGGAGAGTTCAAATATTGGCACAGCTGAAAGGCCCGTCATTCATCACAAGAGGCCAGTGGTTCGCTCAAGCCCAAGTTTTGGGCCAAGCCCAAATATAGGTCGTTTAAGTAATGTTTGACTAGGTGTTTTGTGGGAGAATTTGTCAACAGCATGTAATGTTGACAGACAAAAGATCTTTCAAAATCTCTGGTTTGAACTTATTTTGAATGGAAAGTTTTGCTCTATGCTCGTAAGTGTGTGTGTGTATGTGTGTGTGTGTGTGTGTGTGTCTTCAGATGAACGACCCAGGTGCCGTGACCCTTCACTCTCACCCACAGCAGCCCTTCTCTGACAGGTGAGCCCCTTGGCAAGCTAAGAGCCAATAATGAAGAGTATCATCTGCACTGACACAATTACTCTGCCATTCAGGACACGAGAACAGCAGAGTGAACCAAAGAAAGAGAGACAGAAAGAAAGAAAGAAAGAAAGAAAGAAAGAAAGAAGGAAAGAGAGAAGAGACAGAAACACAGAGAGATACTTAGAGATCAAAAAGGAAGAGAGAAAATAAAAAAGAGTGAAGAATGAAGGGGCAAATAATAAAAAAGTACAATAAAGAGGGAAGAGCAAAGAGTGTGTGTGTGTGTGTGTGTGTGTGTGTGTGTGTGTGTGTGTCTTACTGTGTGGCCTAAGTTCAGTGTGAGGGGAAACTGGCATCTAGTGCGAATCTGCCTCTCTCAGCCATCGCCTGCCTCTGTGCTGCCATTGCAACCCATTATGCATTATGCCTCAATAAACAACAGCCCAGAACAGCATTTTGTTGTGTTTCAACGAGCCCTCAACAGCTAGAAAGTGTTGGTATGATTGTAGTCCTTTATGTGGTGTTTTAAAAATGGCAAAGAAATAATGGAGAGGATGACATTTCTGAAATGTGCTAAAGTAAAGAACCCACAATGCGTGTGTCCACTGAAAATCATTGACCACACACACACACACACATGGGACCTTTCACACTTTAGTTCATGCACTAATTCACCTTGTTCACGCTAAACCTCTCACATATCGGCAGAGTTCATTTTACAACTACGTTTTTTGTTAATATCACAATTACCAACAGACCCAAAAAATGAGAACAGTGGATGAGAATGAACGTTCTGGCTACATTATGATACCTTGTAATGTGCGCTCAAATAAATAAATCACAATAAACATGCACACCAGCATTAGAATAACAGACAAAGCATGTCTGGCATATGTGCTTAGATACTTTCTGAAGGGTTCCAAGTCTAAAACGTTTATGGTGCAATATGGACCTCTTGAAACCTGACATCAATCTGTTCAGCATGTGTATTACTATCAACAGAGTTGCAGATGGAACCATTACTGTACGGCACATGAGCATCACTTCTTCATGCTCTACCTTTTTCATTTACTTCCGTTACTTTCGACTTAAAAACAAAATGTAAACACAGCTAGGGCATGATGGAGAGATGCCCCATGTACAATAATGACTGTATCTGCACTGTTTCTGTTGAGAGGTGCCCAGAGATGGGACAAGCCTCGGATTTCAAGCCTGCTCCCTGGTGAGACGAGCCTTTTTTAAAGACCCTCAGCATTCCCCAAACAACCAAGCCTTCAAAAATCAAGCCTTGCCGTGTGTCTTCAAACAGGAGCCAGTAGAACTGCAACCGAGCACGACTGCGTCGCCAAAAAACATTCGAGATAAGGGCAGAAGAGCAAAGGACACGTGTAGAAGAATGCGCTAGAAGCATTTTTGAAATGTGTTAAAGCACCTGGGGGTACGGAATCTGTGACATTTCACCTTTGGAATTTCTTGACCCCCCAGGGGTCACATTTCAAACACATCTTCCGCCAGACTACTGTTACTCAATATGGAGCTCAGCTCCACCCATGGCTACTGACTCAGTCTCTACCAATGTTGCAATCCGTTTCCTCCACACAGAAAGAGTAATGTATGTATGTATGTGTGTAACATACCTGTGTTTGCATTTCTGCACCTATAGAGGGAGATCATGATCAATTCTGCCCTGTGGTTGATAAACTGCTTTGATTTTAAAAAGGGTAAAACAAAACCACCTGGCCCCTCAACCAAAAGTGGCCTTTGTGATGAGGTGAAAAATAAACCAGTGTGTCTCCTTGTCAATGACAGCTGTCAGTGTTTTCAACAAGCCTAGGCTTCAGAACTTTCAGTTGTGTAGATCTATTTAAGGATGCCATCTGGGATTTTACTTTAATTTCACAAAAGGTTGTTCATAATTGTGCTCCACAGCAATCACATTATACCATCCTTTCCATAATCCTGAAGCACCATATTGATGGGCTAGGGTGGTTCTTTGGCTTGGTTTGAGCCCCTGTGCTTGGTTTCAATTTACAGAGACCTGTAAGAACTAATACTTTTCACCACTAACAGACAATTTAAGGACTATAAGCAATATTTTGGTCAATGTGACAAAAAGTGTATGGGATTATTATTACCGGCCTCACATTTAAGAATCCACTTTATGGACACACACACACACACACACACACACACACACACACACACACACACACAATTGTACCCCGGACCCCATTTTTACAGGTCAGAAGTAAGGAAACCATCAAGGCCACTTCAGGGGAAAAAATCCTGTAGAATCTCACTAACACTGCACTGAACCATACAAACATTTAACAAACGCAAAAAGAATGTCTCCACAACTACCCTTCAGTATGTGAACTGAGGACATTCTCCTTGGTGATCCCTGAACTTCTGAAATGCTGGTGCTTTATTGCATATCCTCAGGCAAAAGGTAGATGAGGCAAAGTTTCTTTCAATGAATAAGGAAAAATACCACTAAACCAAAGCCTATCACTGTCTTCAAAAGGCAAGACAGTCACAATTAGTAAAAAAAAAAAAAAAAACATTATTTAGCCATTTAATAAAAATGTGTAACGACAGCATTCCAATGTGCCAATGTCGAGCAGAGACTCCACCAAAGCATCAGTCAGGAAGTAAACAAGACTTGGCCGTGGACAATGTCCTCAAAGGCTCCATTATGTGGCCTCTGTGAGGTGAAAGTAATGCTGCAAAAGGCGTGGGGCTGTGGCTCCTTCACCACCCCCAAAACCCCATCACCAGCACCACCCCTTCCCAGAGCACAGGGCCACGTTCCCAGCCACATCATGGGCTTGCCCCCCCCCCCCCCTAAACACATGCGTTACATGCTTGATTAGTTCAATGCAACAGTGAGTCGTCGAACAAAAAAGTACCGGAGGGTACCGGAAACTCTGGGATGAGCCCGAGCCGAAATGTAAGGGCGTTGGGGGGGGTAGGGGATGAGATGATGGGAGGAAGAGAGTGTGTGATGGCCTCCCAGATGGAGGGTCGCCTGGGGGTCACGTCACTCTGTCAAACTCATCCACAAGGGCGTTGGGTTACGTCAAGTCAGCTGCAGCACATGCTCTTGAATCTAAAGTCAAACCCTGTCTCCTTTTACACAATCCAAACCAATCCAGGCCATTAGGAATACAAGTCTGAAGATGCCTGCATTTCAAGGCACCATTTCAAACATTCCAATGAACACATTACAAAATAGATGGGGTGACTACAAAGGACTTTGGATGACTTTCAGAAAATGTTGCAAACCCAAACTCAGCAACCCACGCAACAGGCCAATCTACTTCTGAAGTTCTGACACTTGACTCATTAGACCTCCAATCAGAACTACAAACAGCTATGTTTAGAACACCTCTATAGATAGCTCGGATAAAAGAGACATTAAGCCAAATAACAACACAAGCACCCAACCCACACGCACAATCCATACAAAAGTCGCTAGACATGAATTGTCTTACCTCTAGACTTCCCATGGTGAATCTGAGGGGTGTCCACCACACACAACCACAAACACACTCTCTTACAAACTTCACTGGCTGGCTCGACTGACTGGCAAACCTGGAGTGATGCACTGAGAAGACTGACAGTGTTCAAGCCTGCATCTCCTCCAGCCCTGGAGATTTGGGGTTGAATGGGGATGATGTCTGGGAGCAGGGAACAGTGGGTGTGTGGGTGGGCAAAAAGAGGTGGGGTTTCACCCTCCAATACTGACTAGTGATGTCATGAAACCAAAATTCCCCAATTTTCAACATCAAAGTATCTTAAAGTATACTTCCCGATTTTCAACACCACTGAAAACAAAACTAAAACTGAAACCAAACCACGGCAAAAAAAAAAAAAAAAACTTCAACGAGACAGAACAGGAAACTTCAAATTCTTTTGTCAATACAATGCCCCACCATGCGCCGGACTAACATACAGACGACAAGAGCCAACGTTCACAAACACACACCACAAGGACTATCCTGATCGTCTGAGTAACCTGCTCTCTCGCGGGGCAGTAAAGAGCGTCCAGCACTGTCCACGGGTACCGGGCCAGCGAGGCGCTGTGCGGCGCGGGACTGAGAACATGGAGAGAGGAGAGAGAGAGAGAGAGAGAGAGAGAGAAAGAGAGAGAGAGAGAGAGAGGGAGCTCTGATTTGAGACGACAGGCAGGTCTAGCTGCAGCGACGCGCTTGGCTTAACTACATCATTCAATTAGTGCTCTGTGAGCGCGGCCGTCAAGTGAGGCGGGAGACTGGCCCGCGGAGCCCTGGGCCAGCGCAAGCTGTTCACCTGCCTCCCTGCAACACACACACACACACACTCACGCGGGCAGAAATAGAACAGCTCTCGCTCTTTTCGCCTTCTATCTTTCGCTCTCTCGCTATCTTTCTCTCTCTCTTTCTCTTTCTCTCTCTCTCTCTCTCTCTCTCTCACACACACACACACACACAATGTTCATGTTACAGCACAGTAGTCACATTCATACACACACAGGTGCATGCCTTTCCTTTAATCTCTTTTGGTCTCCCTGCCAGGGCCGCCACACTTGTATCAGTCATCGCCATGACAATGAGGCTGTTCGTTCGTAGGTGAGAATGTTCATATGGAGCTGATTAACTTCAGTGTGTTGCTTTTCAACAACGACAAAAAAAAAATCACCCTGACCACACACACACAACCACTAAAGCCTTTAACATGCTGAAGTCTAGGCCAAGGCAGTAGCCTGGAAAAAAAAATACCCATTTGTACAATGCCAATTAAGCGTGTTTTCAAACCCAGTTATCTTCCGAGAGCCGTTTAAAGATGCCTGAATCTAGTAGAGCCACTTCTTATTTGACTTGAAAAGACGTAAAGTCATGCAATCCAGGCAGGACTCGGCACACATCATCAGGCTCGGTTAGCGTTAGGAAGTGGGAGCCAAGCGGCACGCGAAAACATCCAAGTTTTTTTCGCCGGCCCAAATGAGGGGCGCTGGGGAGCGGTCATGCAACACTTGCAGTGCATCACAACACAAGGCCAAACGAAGAAGCACGTTTGCGGTCAGCTCTCTGTATGGTGAAAAAACGACTAGACAAGACATGGCTGGAGACTGCAGAGCCGTTGGTGGAGGAATGTACAGATCTGGACAAGCGATCAATGTGTCGGCAGAGCAAGAGAAAGGACATTCGATAACGTGCAGGCAGTTAGAATGGACATGCAGTCCAATGTTCTTGGCTTTAACACTCTTGACAGACAATCTAAAAATCTAAAATCCAATTTGGCCCAACACTTTACTCCCCCACCCCTTTACACACACACACACACACACACACACACACACACACATCCATGTGCCCAGCCTCTGTGCCTGAGGGTTCATTCTTTGTCACGTCAGACCCCGAGCGGCTGAGCTGAATGTCGGGCACAGTTACAGAGCTACAGTAATTTGCTACGGGACTGTAGATGCTCTTACTGATGAGGCGCTGGGCTATCGCTCCCAACTGTGGAGAGGCTCTTCACAAGGGCCCCAAGACAGGCACAAATCAAGTCGTGCTTAAAAGGGACCCTTGGTCCCATTGAGCTCCCTTTTCATTCTTACATAATGTGGACCAACAGATGCACACACACACACACACACACGCACACAGAGAGAGACACACACACACACACACATAAATAACTAAATAACAAAAATGAACAGCACTGTGCTGTTGTCGCTTAGTGATTGCCAAGTGACAAACTGTTATCACCATCCAATAAATGACAGTAAACACTTCCTGGACACGGAAACACACTACCTTTTCCAATACAGGGACAAGCCTTTGACCTACATAAGAACAACAGATAAAGCTTGATTCCTGGAAATATGTGGAGTATGCCCAGTCCATTCAGATTTCAGCAGATTAGTTCTTAGGAAACTACCTCAAGACAAACTCAAAAACTTGGTCACTAGGTTGCCTGGTCAAAATAAATCCTCAGCCTGGCTAAGAATGCGTACAGCAACTGAGATTAATTTCCCTGTTCCTGTAAAATGTGACTACCGGAGTAAAGAATCAAACACGGGCTCCTTCCTCAGTCTGGCACAGTGGTCAACAGACCTTAGAAAATGGTCCAAATAAAAACACAAAGCCACAAAAAGCTTGACCCGTGGTCGTGTAAATAGTTTGGAAACCTTCAAGAAAGTTGCTACTCATAATTCAATTTCAGCGTGCACAGTGGTGATCGATCACCGGCGGCGCGGTGCGGCCTGGCCTGCGTGGGGGAGACGGGCGGAGGGGGCCGGGCGGTGGGGGAGACGGGCGGTGGGGGCCAGGCGGTGGGGGCCAGGCGGTGGGCGCAGGCGGCACACTGCACGCTCGGCAGCACTCGCCACTCTGAGACGGCTGGGCAGGCTGAGGGCCCGCTGCCCCTGGAGCATGCATATGGCACCACACTCCTCCATCTCTCTCTCTCTCTCTCTCCTCTGCTTTCTTCACCTCTCTCTCTCTCTCTCGCTCTCTCTCTCCTCTGCTTCCATCATATCTCTCTCTCTCTCTCCTCTGCTTCTTTCAGCTGTCCCTCTCTCTCACTCCCTCTCTCTCCTCTGCTTTCTTCATCTTTCTCTCTCTCTCTCTCTCTCTCTCTCTCTCTCTCCATCCTCCTCCTCCTCCTTGATCTCTCTCTCTCCCCACACTTTCACTTACTTTCCTTCCCTCCTACTCGTTCATCATCTTACACACACGCACATGCACACCCCAAACACTCACACAGATTGTCCACACACTCCCAAAGGCACCTGAGCAGCACACCTGGACCTGTGTGGAATGAGTGGACTGGACTCTGATCCTTTCAACCTGAGAGCCATGTCGAGGGGGTGCAGGAATGGGCAGTATATTTGGACAGGTCTGACGAGAACACATTCTTCCCCTGAGAGAAAAATCTCTGCTGTGGGCTACGTGACGGCTTCACTCCGTGCACTGACATGAATGTGCTCAGACAATGGCATAATACAGAGGCACAATCATGCGGCAGCCGCACACTGAAATTCGGGAAACAATTACTAATCTAAGCCAAGCTTCTCCTGCCCCCTCCCTCCCTCTCCATTTTGAAGAATTCCTGTTTTTTGAACTCAATACCCTCTTTTCTTCTCTGGCTAAAATCCTCAAGTCAACAAATTTGAATAGGCTATCAAACGCAACAACGTGATTCCATGAGAAACCACATAAAAGCCAGAGACAAACGGCACCATCCAAGCTTTTGGAAAAATGCTGAATCATGACAGTAAAAATGGATACGACCTATATATGCCCATTTCCAAATGGAGATACAGATATTTCAGTGTGTTTACTGGGCTTGTACACATGAGCTAAAGGTTTTGCAGCAACAAAAAAATGATTTGCAGACACAAAACCCAGCACGCGCCCAAGCCAAATTTGACTGACTGTGGTAGGCAGTTGATTCCGGCCTCTGGAGTAAGCGGGGATGGCAGGCCAGGACAGAGGTGACTGGCGCACAATTACAGCCTCCTCGTACAGTTCTTATTAGTTCAATTATTACTCAAGCATGCTTCATGTGAAGAGGTGGCATGAAAAGAGGCCAGTCCCTCTGACGCTGCCAGTTGTACGACTCTTTCCCCGCACGACTCACTGTGCTACATAAGATTTGGTGGACAGATACGAATTTCTCAATAGGGAGCGGTTTCTGTCAAATGAGTCAGTCATTTCACCTTATAGATCTAAGGAGTTAACAACCTCTTGCCAATTGACTTCAAATATGTGTGTGTGTTGGTGTATGTGTGTGAGAGAGAGAATCAGAGAGAGAGAGAGAGAGAGAGAGAGAAAGAGTGTGTGAGAGAGGGAGAGAATCAGAGAGAAAGAAATAGAGAGAGAGATGATTATTTAAAATTGTCAAAAACTGGCCAATTGTAATGTTTGCTCCAAATCCATTCAGATCATAATCTACTGACAAATTTAAGTCGGATTGCCCAAAATTGAGTTGAGTTTAAAAAAAAAAAAAAAAAAAGCAGGTAGTTCTCCTTGTCCAAGTCCTAAGGTTTATGCCTGCATGTTCTCCTCCCCCGATGACAGCTCCAAATTAATATCATAGCAACCATTACCATGTGTACAGACAGCATGAAAATACAGAATAACTGCATGTCATCGGTAAATCTCTTAAGCCAACTTCAACTTTACTCAACTTCAGCCAATGTAGTGACCTCCAATACAAGCATAAAATCTAGACATCCCGTAACCGCTTTTCCACATTCTTGTTACCTGACACACTCGTCACTGACATGGAATCTAGTCATCCGATACATTCAGTTTCATTATCGTACAGATCAGCTGATAAAGACCAATCGAGAAAGACAGATCAATAAAAACAAGAGTAAACATCACCCCTGCCCCAAAGTGTACGCAAATATTTGAAAATTGGGCCAAACATATACGATGTGAAATGGGTCAAGTCTGTGGGATGACAAAAAAAAAAAAGAACACCAGACAGCGTTTGGTTCGATATGTCAAAGTACAAAGCGGCAAAGTGCACAGGTTTGAGAGACAACATTGTTGACCTTATCACAGTCAATGGCCCATTTCACTTATCCTCTCCAGAATTTGCAATGACATTTTCAAAACCCTGGTCAGTATCTCATATTTTCACTACAACTTCTGAGAAACCAAACGGACCAAACACAAGCACGTATCAGCGGAACATTCCCCCAGTGCACCGGCTCTTTCAACAGTGCGCTCCTCCACGTCTCCCCTCGCTCAGATGGCAGGAGGCTCATTGTTGAGAGCCACAAAGGGGAGGATGTGACCAAGCTTGGCATTCTGCATCAATCGAAGACGAACAAAGTGCCATATCGGATATCTATACATTTTATTTCAGACAAATCTTCCTCGGGGATTGTTTAACTGACAGGTCCCCGGGCCAGTAAAAAGGAGGCAAAGGAAGGAGAAAAGGCATAAATATGAGCCAATCCCCCCCACCCCTCCTTTCCTCTGGACACTTTGCCCCCTTTTCCTCCGTCTTTCTCTCTCACACACTGTTCCCCCCCGGCCCACTTCCTTAGAAACTTTATCTCACCTCCCTCTGCCAATAGCGCCAGGCCTTCCCACTGCAATTAGTTATAAAAACTTTTCAGTGCGGTCACACGTGGTCTGGTTTTTAAAGAGCCGGGACCCCCTCCTCACGCGGTCCGTGGCCTATTGAGTCGTCACCGGCCCCCTGAGTGATGGCTGAAAAATAAGGCGGCGCAGACAATGCTTAGTCTTGATTAATTCAATTCTTTCAGGACCTTGCACCGTCGTCCGGGCAGCTTCGCACAATTGCCGCTTTGATGCTTGAATGCGCTCTCTTTCCCGCTCTCTTTCACTCATTTTTTTTTTCTTTTCTGTCGAATAAGAACAAAACCCGCAGAAATCTGTTCTTTTTTTCTCTATATCATCTCAGAGTATTTTTCCGTCATTAAACTTAAGTATCGACATGAGCTGATATTTCGTAAGGGCTCGTCTAGGACATAGTTTCGGCGTAGATGAAAGACGCGTCAGGGATGGGAATGGGGATTGGGAATGGGGTTTGGGAATGGGGTTTGGGAGGGACAGAGTTAAATCAGACTGACCTGATCAGCCATACAAGCTGGATTGCTGGACTCCGACATGATTTGATAGTGCCCAGTAGTTCTCTTCTCGACTGCGCTCCCGAGTTCTTCATTCACACCTTTCCATTTGCTTCCGTTTGTGCGCGCGAGAGAGAGCGAGCGAGCGAGAGAGAGTGAGGGAGCGAGGGAGGGAGGGAGGGAAAAAGAGAACAACCTCCTTTTCGCCCAGCCTTGATTAATGCCTGAATTATTTTCACCTCATTTCATCTGATGGAGTTCTGCTTCCTCTCCGCCTCTCTCAATCATTCAGCATGGAAGCCTTCTCTCTCCCTCCCTCCTGGTCCCTCTCTCTCTCTCTCCCTCCCTCCCTCCTGGTCTCTCTCCATCTCTTTTTCCTCTCTCACCCTTACTCACTCAGCCCCTGTTTCTACCTCCCTCCCTCCTTTTCAATCTCCATTCTGGTCTCTCTCTTCAAGAGTTAGGGAGAATGCTCCCCCAACACACACACACACACACACACACACACACGCACACACTCGCACACACTCGCACACACACACACACTCACACAGATTTTCTCCACACTGGAGGGGTGAGAAAGACAGGGGAGATCCACAGCCTTTGCCTCTACCTCCACCATGAATGGAGTCGTTGTCATTCCAGCACCTTGGCTGCATATTGAGTGTTGGGAGCTGCTAGCTTAGCTGCCGGGGCCCGGGGACGCTGCCAAGCTCCCCCCAGCCGCCCTCCCGGCCCCCAGCCCCCCCCCCCCCCACCACCAACCCCACGAGATGGCAGACAAAAGTGAGGAGCTGAGCTCGTCCACAGGGTGCTCTACCCTCGCTGTCTCCCCATTTCTTCCACTTGTTTGCAAGGCAGCTGCACCAGGACCACCAACGCTCCCATTGAGCCGCACTTGACTCTCAAATCCTCATCCCTTGACATTGCCAGTTCTCCTGCAAGGTCCTGTAAGAGGCAAAGTCTGGTCTTGTGTGGGGGGATATACCCTGCAAACAGTCCGTGACACGTTTGGTAGTGTCAGCCCCTTGTAATTGATCCTCTCCCTGTCTCGAGGGGTCAACAGATTTCCCATTCTTGGCGCTCTTGGCTGTCAATGGAGGAACAAGCAGCGGGAAAGATACCATTTACCAGGATGAGGCGAGCAGCACTACAATGTATAGGGAAAGGTAAAGAAAGGGGGGGGGGGGGGGGAGAAGTGCGAGAAACCCCCCCACTCCTCACAAAGGAGACTTTTCAGTGGCGGTTCTTGGCAGTGTCGCCCACCGAGTATCCTGTTAGTGGTGTCAGAAGTTGACAGACACATGGCTCCGTGCCTAATGAGCGTTTGATGGGCGACGCACAATGGGGCCGGGACGGGCAGCCGTCAAGAGTCGGCGGGAGGGTCGGCACAGGGTGCTGCTTGAGCTCGAGTGAAACTCACACATGACCGTCAAGGAGGTGAATGTAGTCATTTCATTACGGCCTTTCTGCTTTACATCCGCTAAACATCCACTCCACGCTACCCATAGTAATCGTGCGGCTGGACACGGTGTGACGACAGATTTTTGAAATAATTCGATAATTTGACAATTTTCGGAAAGAAAGTTTTTTTTTTTTTTTGCAGTGACAATCTTCTAAAACAACAACAACAACAACAAACAAAACCGCTTTTGCAGCTGATGCCACATAAGGATCTGTTGCACTTTAAATAAATAAACTGCAAATAAATTGTGTATGTACATGATGTGTCAAAGCTCAATTCAACAACTTCACAGCGAAAGACGTGGAATTGGAGTTACGTAAACGTTATGTGACTTGTGCTTTCGGGTTACAGTGAAACCAGTAGGTTCCCCTCCCCTCCTCATCGGGCTGTTAGGCCATGCCTGTGATGAACACACACACACACACACACACACACACACACAATGCTTTTCCAGCTGAATTTACATTACCATGTAAACATTTTGCCACATCTGTGCAGCTCAACTCCTTTGGGAGTAAACCTGCTCTGGCCCATGCACCACACAGAGCTGGCCACAAAGCCCACTGATAGAGTCCACCAACGGCAACACCAACACCAAACACCGCCATTACCCCGACAGCACCGTGATCCTGACCTGCACACACGGAGACACGACTACTGTTTACGGCTCAAGTCCCTGTTTATGATTAAAATCCCACGAAGAAGTAAATCCACCTCCTAACTCATCAATATCTGCACGCAATCGTGGGAAGATGAGACAACTCTAGGCAAATGTGAGAGAGACTAGAGAGAGACTAGGAGTGTGAGAGACAGAGAGAGAGAGAGAGAGAGAGAGAGAGAGAGAGAGAGAAAGAAAGAGAGAGAGAGAGAGAGAGAGAGAGAGAGGGAGCAAAAAAAAAATACTGGGTGAGAATGAGATTGAGAAAGAGAGCAATCGACGGCCGGTGGATTAAATCCCACACACATGCAGCTCTGCCCCACTCTGCTGTGCTCAGGGCGATGTGGCGGAGGCACGAGGCTGGCTTTCAGGCTGCCTGACAGCACTGGTCATTAGAGAGTCCTCGGGGGCCAGAGCCAACTCCTATTAGTCAGTGTGCCTCCAGAGACTCCACGCTACATAATGGGTCACTTTTAATGAGGATATCTACACAACACTATTTTGACAGGCCCATATATCAATGGCAGAATAGAGTGTTGCTAGGGGGAAGGGGTGGTGGTACATGATCTGGGTGTGTGATAGTGTGTGTGTGTTTGTGTGTTGGTCTGGGGGGGGGGGGGGGGGGTAAAAGAAGTGTAGCAGGCAGTCAAATTAACTCAAACACGAGCAACAAAAACAAAAGAAAACTAAAAAAAACGCCTGTGCACAGTAACACAGCTTTTGACAAGAGTTTGCCCATCTGGGGGGAATTAGTTTTGCTAATTGGCTGGATATTACTGCTGTTTAGCTCCAATTAGGAGGGGAAGCACAGATGCGGTTGTCTGTAATTACCCGTGTCTTTGAACAGCTTTTTTTAATGATGCATTTTTCAACACTTCCTTTCTCACCTGTGGCACGGCCGGGCACGGTGAGGAGCCTGTTAAACCGCAGAGCCCACTCGTTGCCTAAGACGAGGAGCCGCTGAGGTCATTTTGTTGACAGGGAAGAAGCCATGTTTATCTGCTGTCAATCTGTCTCCAGACAGGCGGAGCAGATGGCGAGGGGGTCAAGAGGTCGACCCCCTCCTTGAAACACCCCCACAGAGGGAAGGATGAGGAGGTGTCTCTACCGCGCCTCTCTTTCCTGGCATAAGGGCATTTTTTAAGCACCAGGATAAGCGCTGTCAGTCAACAGACAACGGCACTAAACAACATCCCATGTGAATGCATAATAGCCGTAATGGCATTTTTTAAGCAACAGGAGAAGCACTGTCGGTCAACAGTCAACAGTACCAAACAACATCCCCTGTGAATACATGATCAGATGGTGGCGCCTGCTAGAAAAGAACTCTTAATCAGAGCATTGTATCAAATGCCAGTAACCAGGTCTCCAGACAACTTTATGATGCACGATTTGACCATGTGAATACAAATTCATGACTGGAAATTTATAAATCTTTCAAAGCTTTTGAAAATCTTCTGATGCTAATACAAATTCAATTTAGTTGAGGGGGTATGTATAGTGTATGGTTTGATCCCACAGCATCCCAGTAATTTCCCGCATATAAGCCTCAGGACAGTGTTTTATGCAAGTTAAAATGAACAAAACCATACACCATATTAACTGCACCTTTGTACTAACCTCAAAACTGAAGAAAATTTGCAAAATCAATGTATAAACCGCGGCTAATAGTCGGGAAATTACGGTAAGTAAGTGGATGTAAATGTTCTGAACTTCCATGAATGTTCTTAAAATGTGAAAACACCCAGCAAGTAATCATAAGTAAACATGCCCGACTTTCAAATGTTGTGAAAAACATTTGATTTACGTAATACTCCGAAGGGGTGACATTCAGCTTTGGGGGAAAAGGAAGAAATGTGATACCCCAACACCCTCTCACCAAATTTAGTTTGGGACATATTAGGTGTTGCATAATATGCTCTATGGATCTATTGCCACAATATGGCATGCGGCTCCTACTCATTTATAACACAGGCTACCTCTCAATCTGGAGAAGAAAAGGGATCCCTGTCAACAACTACAACCAACGGAAACTGATGATCTGGATTGAGGCTCAACTTAACAATCAAATGAGACCTTCACACAGTGTTGTTTTTGTTTGTTTGTTTTTGCTAATCCCCTGGATCAGGGTTTGTGAATAACAGTTCTCTGTGGTGCTCGGCATGTAGAATTGGTCATTAGATCTGCGTCAGGGATGGATTGCCGTTTCTCTGACCTCATGAGCAAGATTAGCAATTACTGGTTGCGCTGGTTCCATCACTCTCGATTCATACCAACGTCCTTTTACTGCTGCCCACTTAACGTCCAATCACCTTTCATTAGCCATCCATGCTGGACTAGCACGAAAGTGAGCAGGACTGTTAAAAATAGCAATATCCCCACAACGTCATTATGGCTAGGGTGACTTGATCCTCATTGCAAAAAAAAAAAAGCGCCCTATAGCGAGGTTAGCAGCAGCATTTCAGATCTTTTTTTTTTTCCCCAGTGAAAAGCAACTCTGAATGGTCCTGAGCGCAGGCGACTCAGGAGAATCTTAATCCGAGTGCCGAGGGCCTCGGACAGCGGGGTCAGAAAACTCCTCCGCTAGCACAACCCACTGCTTTTGTTTGGGCAACAAAGCGACAAAGTTATTGGGCAAAGGCGACAAAAACAACTTCCTGTCACATTTTCCTCACCGCGAGTGTGGACATGTGGATGTGTGTTGCGTGCATTTGTGTATGTGTGTGTGTTTGTATGTGTGTGTGTGTGTATGACTGTGTATGTGTGTGTATGTATGTGTATGTGCATGTTTGTGTATGTGTGTGTGTGTATGTGTGTGTGTGTGTGTGTGTGTGTGTGTGTGTGTGTGTGTGTGTGTGTGTGTGTGTGTGTGCATATGTGTGTGTGTGTGTGCGGGGCGTCTGCCTGGTCCAGCAGCTTTCGGGGACACAGGAGAGCGATTTCCAACGCTTGGGTAAACCTGAAGTTTCCATGATAATTTCTCTCCCTCTGTAATTTGGCTTGAAGGGCCCCAGCTGCTGATTCTTTATAAATAGCGTGTAGCTCAAATCCCCTCCAGGGAGAATGGGGCTCGGTGGAGTGGCTCGGGCACAAATCGGCCCGGAAAAAGCACACAACATACACATTTTGACAAACATATGGGACCATCGTGGAGGATAAAAGAGAGGTACATGTGACTCTGCAGTCCCTCACGTGGATTTGACAAATGAACAAATTAGACAAGCAACCATCACATTCGGGCAGCCGTTCAGAAATGAAACAGAGAAAATATTTTAAGGACTCATTTTTTTCCCCCCTGAATGTGACCCGATACTGGACCACGATAAGATAGAATAAAATCCCACATCATAAATAATACACCCTGACTTGCATTTGCTACCCGTGAACAGGCTCAGCTTTAAAAATGCCCATTAGGTCAGGGCAAACATGTTAAAGGTGAAGGCTCTCCCTCTCTATGCACACAATCAGAACTAGTCAGAAGCAGCTCTCTGTTGTTCAGCCGGTGACAAAGGTCCAGTTCTGCACAAGCGGAGGGTTATGCGGACATACATCGGGCCTCGCGGCACAGGAGGCCTTTTTTTTCTGTAGCGCAATGTTTGTCCATCTGCATTTGCTGGGTCATCAATGCAGAGTTCAGCTCACCACACCAAGACTCATCTCACAGAGAGAGCAACACGCACCCGCGCGCGCACACGCACGCACGCGCGCACTTATATATCCGTGGAAGAATCCAAACATCTCGAGCCAATGCACAGTGGAAGTCTATCAGACTTAGGTCTAGCAGGCATGCAGTGGTACATAATGGAGTGGAGGGGGGGGTATGCTTGTGCATGGGGACCCTGAGAACGGCAGACCCCCCCTCGTCCCATGCCTGTGTCCCCCATTCACTGCGCAGCGGGGAGAGCAGGTTGAGTTCAAGCGCAACAAATTATGGGGTGAAAAGGCTCGGGGGGACCTCAATTCAGCAACAAAAATAATAATAATAGCGAATAACAACACAAATGAGAAGATTTAAGGAGCCTTTTGATGGGGAAACAATAGCGATCTGCTGTCCATAATTTCAACAACAGGCATCTCTCCAACCCGACTCTCCCACTTTCTGTAACTCACCCCTCCAACCTACCCTCCCCACCCCCCCCACACACACACACACTTTTTGTATTTTGTTTAGCTTTTCTAGAATGGGGGACCTCCTCACATAAAAGAAAAGGGAAGAAAAACAGAGAAAACCAAAATTTTCAGGCTGAGTGGTTTCTCCAAATGAAATCCAAAGGCAGCCTTTCAACCGAACCTTTTTGGCAGAGGTGGGGGACTTTTTCTCCTTTCTCCCCACCCTCCCCTCCCCTCCTCCCCTGCTTTTTTTTTCTTCTTTAAAGGAAGCGCAGCAGTGGACGTGTTTGGCATTTGGTGGCCCTTGTCCTTCCATTGTGAGCCCTCCGCAGAGGCGGCCTCCTCACTGGATCCTCTGTGCTCGCCGCACTGTTACAGTCAGGGAACTCCGGAGATGAACTGAAAATCACGTTTGACTCCGGCCCTTCTTTCGCTTTTTTTTATTCTCTTTCTTTCCTTCTTTCTGTTTTTCTTTTTTTTTTGTTTGCTTGGCCACATCTGTTCCCATGCCCCCGAAGGCACCATGGTTGCACAGCTTCGGAGATGCGAACACTCAAGCTAATTCAAGTGAGTGAGTGACGGCTCAATATGTTCCTTACGTAAGTCTCCGAGCATTCCCGACCTGGGCTACGTCTGTCAGTGGCTGCTGACCACCTGTGAGGGCTATAGACTGCCTTCCAGTGCATCTTTACATGCGTACGAGCATATACTGCATTTTACATATTACACACGCATGACAGCACACTCCAAAAGATTTAAAGTTGGAGGCTGAAAATAAAGCTTCAGAATCTATTTTCTTTTTGTTTTTTTCCCAGCAATAAATGACACATTTTCACCCTTCCCTGCGAGTGCATGGAGCGCATGGAGAGGTCACGCTGTGGGCCGTGTGTGCACTGTGGCCCATTTCATGGCAACGGTGCACCTGAACTGAGTTGTGTGCAGCTATGGCCCTGCCTCCTGAGGGATACAACGGCAGTCCAAAGGGTTTCAATATTTGTTTCCATCTATTTTCCACTTCACAGAAAACAGCACACATTAGCGGCCCTTGGGAAAAGCTGGGAAGCTGCCGCCTAAGCAGGGGGCGGGGTGTGTGTGAGAGAGTGTGTGTGTGTGTGTGTGTGTGTGTGTGTGTGTGTGTGTGTGGTGTGGTGTGGTGTGGTGTGGTGTGGTGTGTGTGTGTGTGTGTGTGTGGGGGGGGGGGGGTTGAATATGTGTGTCTGTGTGTGTGTGTGTGTGTGTATGTATGTATGTTGTGTATGTGTTGACTGTGTGTGTGTGTGTGTGTGTGTGTGTGTGTATGTATGTGGGTGGGTTTTTGACTGTGTGTGTGTGTGTGTGTGTGTGTGTGTATGTGGGTGGGTTTTGACTGTGTGCGTGTGTCTGTGTGTGTGCGTGTTGTGTGTGTATGGTGTGTATACAGGGGCAGTGGGGGAGGGACCAGAAGGGAGGGGTAGCCATAGGTCAGTGCAGTTAACAGTTGCTCTGCAGCCTGCCCTTAGTGTCTAGCAGCCCAAGCATAAATCCTTCTCTTGTCTTTCCTGCTCATTACCGGCCCCTAGATATGGTCTCAATCAGCATGACGGGCTCTCACTCTCTCCTGCCAGCGGGGGAGCAACAAGGAGCCATTAGGCACCTCAGTCAGATGGACAGAGACAATGGCCTTCACAGTGCCTCATATTCAACCGTTTCTTCATCAACATCAAGCCAGAGGTAAACAGGCGACTTCAAAGGGGCCCCAGAAATGCATTTGCGGTTCCCACCACGGACACATCTGGCACCACTGTGTCTCGCCCCCAGTATTAATGGCCTCGGACAGTTGCTTTGAGTGCCCTCCCGACGTATATCACGGTGAAAGAGGACGCCCATCAGCAGGCATGCCTGAGATGCCACAGGAGGGAGCCGAGGCCAGACAAACGTGCCAATCACGGGGCCTGGACTCTCGCGGGCGTCCCAGCCGACACCTTCCCATCCCCGAGAGAAAGCATGCTAGGGCCCTATAGGGGAACGAGTGACACTGTGTGGCCCACAAATCCAACGTTAACAGATCCACAGCTAATAAAAAAGTGCCAGTGAAAAAGGAATGTAAACATAGGCATCTCTCTTTCGCAAAGTTAAAATGGGGGACGTGTAAAGTCTCCGTTGCGCAATAAAAAGAGTTTCTCAATAATGGTTCACTTTTAGTTTTAAGCAAATCAATAAATCTTGACCTTGCGCACATGGAAAGTGTGCTTTATGGCAAACACGTATAGATTTTAGGGGGAGACAGATTCACTGCCTATTGCAACAGCAACAGCAACATCACAGTCACACAATGAATATGGCCAAGTTTGGAGCAGCATATGTCACTTAAAGAGAAGCACCACATAGGGCTGATAAGACTCATAAGAACCCCATCAGACTCTGCAACCCCTCCAGGACAAGCCAATCAGGTGAGGGGAGGGAAACTTGTGGGGAGGGGCCTTGGCCATATCTGCTCTCCAGTTCACTGTAAATGTCTGGCTGCCTTCACAACATTTACAACAACATAATATATATGTTTACATTACAGCTGTTCAAAATAGAGGCAAGAGAGTTCCCTTGTCCAATGAGTTTTAGAATGTGTAGGGTGGTATTCTTGACTAGAAACCAAAACAGCCCAAGTCACATAAACCGAGTACTGTATGAAAAAAAAAAAAACTAAAAAAATCCCGTAAACCATTACCTATGGTTTAAGACAGAAGTCATGACAAGAGAGCTTGCCTCAAGATAGAGGGAGAGAGAGAGAGAGAGAGAGAAAGAGTGGCCAAGTCAAACAGTAGGGGCACTTGCTCTGAATACTAACAGTGTGAGCTGCTGAAGAATGGGCTGGGCTGGGCGCTCCCATAGCTTATCCTGACAGACCACCGCCACAGCTCTGGCGCTGGAGCGAGCGCTGCACAGAGATAAATAAATGAACATAGGAACTCCCTGACAGATAAATTGCCCTGGCAGCCCCGGCCCCAGCCAGCAGAAGCAGGTGCAGGGCTTAAATTTGTGACCAAATGAAGCGGACCAAAACGGACAAAGTGTTTGAGGTTCTACTGATCTAGGCCCGACGCGGGGCCGGCGGGGCATTATGGATGTGCTCGGGGGGACCCCTCCCTCTTGACGGGGCAGCTGGGCGAGAGTGAATGGGCGACGTCTGGGAGCGGTGGGCGACGACTTCCTTCTGCGTGGCCATCGGCCAAGGACACCCTGTCCATCCACAGTCACAAAAGTGGCCCGAGCGCACCGCCGGGGCCAAAGCAAACACTCGAGCCGCATGCATGTACCTGCCCCTTGAGGGCCCAGCAGACGTATGGGAGAAGCACAGCAGCTCTAGATCACAGCGCGCAGACGGCCGGTCACATCCCAATGGCCTGGGAGATGGCACTGCAGGCGGCACAACTGGCACAAGTAGAAGCTGCTGCCCTTCTTGCAGCAAGAGAGACTTGGATGCCTAAGTGTAACAGGCTGAGCTACACTTGCACAAATAAAACCAATACTCCATTTCTATTGCACACGCTGTCTGTTACCCAGAGGTGCAGGCTAAACACGCATCCAGATACTTCATGTTGATTTTGCTGTTATTCACTGTGATCACATGTTTGATCAACCATAGAGCTTTTCCACTACATTAGCTGGCCCAGATGAGCTTCTGTAGGCATCTGGAGCGCATTCATCAATGATGGCGTAAGAGAGCGCAGCTCTCAAATGCCCTCCGCGTCCGTGCACTTCACTCCGCTCTAACTGGGGGACTTTTTCTCTCTCCGTTGTGCTGCCACCTCAGTAACTGACGACCGACTGCACTGCCGATATTACGCAATAAGCAGCCTTTTTAGAGTCACATATAACACACACTGAAGTGTAAAAAATCGCATGCGAAGCACATCGCATGAGTTTGACACTGGGCAGGTCGTACATGTTGATTGCATCTGGGATTACGAAAGAGGCCTTCATTTAAGAATCCAACATTGTGTTTGAAGATGATTTGAGGAGGATTAAACTGACTGATGGATTCATCGGTTTATTGCATTCCACAAACATCCTTGTTTTTTTTTTTTTATTGTTCTTCAGCTTTAATACAATATCTGCCATGATTGCAACAATGTAAACAAATCATTGAAATAATGTAAACATAAATGCCAACTTAACAGGTCATATGTAATCAACTTCAGTGTTGACACAGAGATAAAGACAAAATCCTGCCTTTCCAATCCATCTGGGCACGGCAACTTTACATGATCCATTTGAACATCGTCTATGCTATCGTCATAACAGTTTTTGCAAAATTACTGAAAATATGGAGACCTGAGTTTAAGTGACTTTATCATTGCTTTTTTGAATAATAGAACATGCTTGCAAACTTTTGTCATTTTGGAGTGGTGTTTGTAACACCTGAAGGTGGCACAGGGCAAGAAATCAACTTGGCAGATGACAGGACACGAGCACAGCAAACTTTTTTTGGAGAGGGTTTATAAACACTCAACAGTATTAAAAGTTGTACAAGGTAATCTCCATACCCCCAAAGTTGGTCTTGTTCTTATGAGAAAGGTACAGTGGTACCAACCCGAATATGCTCCACTCAAACTTGGCTCAGAAAGAGAGAGAGAGCGAAAGAGCAAGAGCAAGAGAGAGAGTGAGAGAGAGAGAGAGAGAGAGAGAGAGAGAGAGAGGGAGGGGAAAAAAACTCACCAGAATCCCTGTAAACTGCTTCTCCTCCATCCTGGGGAGACTGCGGGTTGTGGAGGGGGAGCTTTTGGTCGCGAGTGTCCCGTCCTGGTGGTTCTGTTGCCGGAGTCCCTTTCCGCACTGGAACTGGAACTCTCTGCTGCTGCTGCTGCTGCTGCTGTTGCTGCGGTGGTCACTGGCGTTTGGCGCGGGGCTGTGCCACACGGCTCACTCGGTGGCTCGCTCTGTCCCTCCTCTGCCACTCACTCGCTCACTCGTTCAGCCGGTCGGTGGTCCGCTCGCTCGCTCGCTCGCTCGTTCGTTGGTAACGGTCGCAAACCCTCCTGCTGAAGCAGCGTCTCTGCTTTGTGCTAATTCTCCGCTAATCCAGGAACTTTTCTATGCTGTGAAAGGAACATGTGACAAGGAGGAGGGGTGAAGGCGACACAAATTAGTTTCTTCACTGGGTGCACCCCCGTCACACACACACACACACACACACACACACACACACACCCAACCCCCTCTTCTTCCCAAAACTACAATTTCATTGCAGGCTTCACGCCATGGTGGGATTTGAACATGAACTAACACTGCCTATAACAAGGAGAGAGAGAGAGAGAGAGAGAGAAAGAGAGACACCTGCATTTAAGAAAAACACTTCTCTCTTCCCCATAGTACAGGTGCCATAACAATGTGCTTTTACACAGACTGACAGAAAACTCCACTGTACAGTATTAAAGGAACTACTGATGGTGACACTGTAACTAACTAAACAAAAAACAAACAAACAAACAAGCACACACACACACACACAAACCTTCTGAAAGAATGAAAGTTGTGCATACCGTATATCAAAGAAAATGACAACAGATTTATTTATGCTTTACAAAGTCAACAAGTGCCCTCTGTTCTTATGCATGTTTACTGTATATTTTGAGTTCCAATACATTATTTATGTATATAACTAACCTGTCTTTCTGTCCCACATGGTGTGATAAAAGTTTTTGGATGACTGCAAGCATCCTTATACCACTAGACACCACCAACTGTCTTCTTGAAACACACACACTGCTTATAGTGGCCCAGTCTGACAACAAACAGCAGGCCCAGTCTGACAAGGCCCAGTCTGACAACAAACAGCACCAAAGGCCTCTAAGGTCCTAAAACCCAATAATCCTGCCAGTGCCTTGTCAAGATGGCTCAAGCTGCTATTCATCATGCTACATGTGTCTCTCCCCTCACGTTATGACCATTGCATGACAAATGCAGATTGTCAGGCCAATAGGCAACAGGATAGACCTCCCAACATTTCCTGTAAATCTTGATTGTTTTGAAGTGGTGACAGGAGTTAGGAAGTCACTAAGATCATCTCGCTTATCAAACCGACTGAACGCTACATGCACTAGTTGTCGTGCCAGGCTGCTCCAACCATATTACGTAAGGAAGGGAAGGAAGGGATGGGAAGATGTGAATGCTTGGAATGAGTGTGTGCTTACAGAACCCTTTCATTCAATATATTCATGTAATCCTTGCTGCGGTCTTGTGGGGAGACTCTGTTCAAACCCTTCTGTATGATCTGTTGGCTCAAACGTCTGGAATCCCCTTGGGTAGGGTCACGACCCATGACCTTGTGTACCTCAACCACAAACACAGCAGGCATGACCACTTTTTCATCAGAGCAACGTCAATGAACCACAAACAAGCTAAAGGCCACGATGTGGTTTTGTAACTGTGAGTTCTTCATAATATGTGTGCCTGCCAGACGATGGCTTAGCCACTCTCTTAGACTTTCGCATGTACACTGAAATGAGTGGCTAAAGGACACCTCAGAGGCACCTGACAAAATAGACAGGAGATACGCGCAGGCATTATTGAGTAACACAAATGTCACAAGACAACAGGAAGTAGCCTATTTGTTTTTCCTTTCGCTTTCTTTCTCCTCTGGGTGAGAACTTAAATTAGGCTAGCTAACTAAATAGCTGTTCAGCAACCACTTTTGATCTTCTGTACAGTAATCTCCTCTGATTTCATGCTTATCTCATGCTCATGGTCAGTGTTGATTTTCACACACTGAAAGCCTCTGACGAGATGAAGTGGGGGGCAGCAGTAAAACAGTCCAGCAGCACTGCTAACATCTGAGACAGTTCATCTGAGTAAACAAAGGACAAGTTGGCCGTCTTTAGAAACCAGTACAGCAACAAGCAGTGACAGTCACGTGTGCTGGACAGAGCCATTCTGCCAACGTTATGCCGAGAAGAGGTCTGAAAAAGTGTCAGAAAGAGAAAGAGAGAGAGAGAAAGAAAGCAGGAGGGAGGGATGGAGCACAGAGGAAAGAAAGAAAGAAAGAAAGAAAGAAAGAAAGAAAGAAAAAGAAAGCAAGCAAGAAAGCATCACCAAGATAAGTCTGCATGTTAAGGACTTGTAGGAGATCACTATGTGTTTATGTTTACAGTTCTTAGCAGACACTTTTGTCCAATCTGACAAACATGACAGACACACACACACACACACACACACACACACACACACACACACAGAGAGAGAGTTGTTCAGTGACATTCAAACCAGTCATATTCAAAATTTACAGACCACTTATCTGAATTTAAATATGCCTGTTAACTCACTGAAATGTCACTCAACAACCGTTAAATTATATCAGAAAAATGTGCAGTGGTCTCTTCATTTTTTTGCTGTTCAATTATTGTTGAGTGATATACACAGGTTTATACAAAGGAGTCTTTTTCAGGGAACCTTGAATATTTCAGGAAAACAGTGGCAAACTGGATTCTGCACATATTACAACAGCATGGCTCCATAGTAGAAGAGTCCATATGCTAAAATGGTCTGTCTTCACTCTGCAGTCTCGATCCACCCTTTCACACCGGATACATCAGGACAGAAAAGACTCAATTGGAAATGCCGCAGACTGTAAACCAGCTGAAATTGGGAAAGAGTGGGACGACAATTCAATCTCAGAACTCCAGCAACTGGTCTTCTCAGTTCCCAGACTCTCATCAGGGGCGAGAGGGGACAGTGGAAATAGCAGAATTGAATATCACCCTCATCACAGTGACAGGTACTGACAGGCCACGAATGATCTCACCTATGAAAGTGGTGTAAATGGAGAACAAGGAGGGCTCACATACTGATCCCTGAGGTACACTTGTGATGAAGATGTGACACTTTGATAACTGTCCTTGCCAAGACACACTAAATAAAAGTCCTTTGAGGTGGGACATAAACAATTAAGAGCTTTACCAGAAAGTATGCTCAGATAACACAGAGAGCAGAATGCTTGCTCTGTAAAAGGCTTTTCTTGAGCAAAGGTGTAATCCTTACTTGTTAGAAAGAGAAAGGAACTTCTCCAGAAATGAATTAATAATATGCATCACCGCCAGCAAAATGGTCGGTGTGATGGATTGCAGAAAAGTGGATAAAACGGGATCCAGAAAGGGCATGTTGCAGGATGACTTCAAGAAGTACCGAAACTTTGGTAACACTTTATTTTACAGAGTTCTTGTTCCAATGTACCTAAATAATGAGGTACAGTAACAACCTATATGTTGTCCATACATAATGCACTTTTGTGTACCAACAGATCATTAGTACACGAGTAAAAAGAAGTGCTCGTTACAATGCCTTACCAAAGTGGCCTCTCTTTGGGGAAAGAAAAAAAAGTGCCAATGAGGTAAAGTTTGGGACTCTTGACACCCTAACATTAACCAACTTATTGAGGTTCTACTTAAGGCAAATGCACAGGAGATATTAAAGAGTATGTTAACAGTCACATAAAGTCCCAAACTTCACCCCATATCCGCTTTTTCTCCTTTCCCCGCTTTGGAGTTTTGGAACTGGCGACCGCGTGGTGGTGACATAAAAGAGTGTCGCAACTCTCTCTTTCTATGGCTCTGGTTTGAGTAACCACTGGCAATCAGCGCCTATGCTAAAGTCCTTGATAATCCTGTTTGTCAATCTATGGAAGCTTTATTTAGTGAGTATTAGTGAACTGAAACTTTATCTGCTTCAAAAAGTGTGACAGTCCTTTATGGACAATTACTATCACAGTAACAGCACCCGAAAAAGAATCTCAAAACTAAGTTAAGAAAAAAAACAGCTTTAGACTATTCACTTTGCAGTGCTCAAGTTAGATAATGGATTTATTAGTATACTGAAAACAAATCTCTGACTACTGAAGTTCTATTTAGCAGAGTTTGTGTAACACTTAGTATGAATAAAGTAAGGCTAAAGTATAACCCTTGACCAAGAAAAAACATTCTAGAAACAACCATGGAGCTTCCTGAATCTAACCTTATATCTATGATCTATCTATTAATCATATTCTGCACTGTGTTTTCTCTTTATAGATAGATAATAGAATGTATCCTATTAAGATATTACGTTTATAACTCCGTAAACTTGTGGATACATTAAAAAGCTTAACAAAATAATAACAACAATAATGATAATAAACACAATGCCCTTCTGCCAAAATGTTTGACCAGTTTGCTCAGATCTACACTGAGGTTCCCTCATTTTTGTTCCCAATATGCCTCATGTACATACTAAAGAACTGTACCACCAAATCTTAATTGAATCTTGCCACAAATTTGAGTTTTATGTCCACACTTCTCAGTTGAATAGGCTGCACATGCTAAACCTAGCATACAGTATCTGCCAATCTGCATCAAGGATCAACAAAACGAATTGGCCCAAACATGGAACCTGGCTGCAGATTCATTCCAATCTGTATCAGCCATAAGTGACTAAAACAGGCATGGTACTGAAGATGAGAAATAGTTCCAGAGGCAAGAATTACTCTTTTACCTTCACTTTTAAAGATCAAGTCCTCTTGTGCTAACACACAGCCTCAGATTTCCTCAGCTCAATACTGACCTTGACTCACTTCAGTTCATGCTTTTTTTTGCTGTTTGTCTGCAGAAACCCTCTCCATACTAGCATAGACGTGTAATGACATTTTTGCCTTGTTAATGGCTTAAAAGAGTGATTTATTTTGACATAGCGAGATTGCCTCAAAGGCTATGCTATATGCTATTCAGTTGTAACTGCACATTCCGATCTTACTCAAACTGTACAAACAGACTTTGTTTTGGTCCCAATATACTGTACACTTGTCATCCAAAAATAGACCCTAGGTTGATGTTGAGACCAGCGTTTCCCTTAATTTGTTGTTTTCATTTCGATTTGACACCGTTTTCTGAGGTTTAACAAACTCAGCACATATCTATTATAAAGACTCTATCTATCTATTACTAGATTGCTATACTAGATTATTATAAAGACTCTATCTATCTATTACTTTTGCTCACCAGAATCTTTAACTATTTTGCAGTTTAAAGACTGTACGAGTCAACATCACTACCAGGAGATGAGAACAATTATGTTGTGCAGGTGTACACAGGTGTGCACAGGGGTGGAGATGAACCCTGCCGGGTAAGGGCTGGGCATGGGGTAGCTGACCTGTGACCTTCATACACAACATTCTTACACGTTAATTCCAGCTGATCATATACAACTGTTTGTTCCTGATCTCTGGTTTGAGTCAATAGCACGCATAGAAGGCAAAAGAGAGAGTCCATATTTAATGTGCTTCTTACAACAGTGTGAAAATGCAGAGCACTTTCAAGATGTTACAGTCTTATGGGCATTACTGAGGTGACGAGCAAACTTTAAATTCTACCAAATTAGCTTGACTTCAATCTAAAAAGTGAGAGAGGCAAGCAGAGGCATCTACGAGGACTTGTTTCTTCCAACAAAACATTTTTTTTTATTAAATGTTCTACAAAGTAATATTGTGATTAAATTGGTTTGTCTGCTCCAGGCCAGGAATCTCAGCAGATAAAGCACTACTAAAACCCATCCTACTGTCCACCGCATTCCACCTTTCCAATCAACCGTTGGGCAAATACTGCAAATAGGAGCATCTAATCCCACAGACCCAAGAACAACAACCCGGTTGGTGCAGCAGTTTCTGTGTTTTGATTTTGTGTCTGATTCAAGTGACAGTGCACGGGTGCATTAATAACAAGCCATAAACAATGGCTGGAGGCCATTTGAAACGTTAAAAAACAACACGGAGAGAAAAAAAAATGAAAGTTTAATCTTGAAAACTTCCATTTCCTGAGTAATATCCTTTAGAAACACTGTGGGAAAGTACATGGGTTACATGTAGAAATAATTTCCCTGCCAAATTATGTTCCTGTCCACAGCCTCTGTGCAGGAACCACGACTAAATGCGGGTCCCATATCTATATAAGATCAACCCACTGTGGGTAAGCCATGCTTCTCTGCCTCACTGTGTTAGAGACCATAACACCACACGCCTGAGTGACTGATTCACCATGCACACTAACAAATTTGAGATTGAAAGTGTGAGGCTGTCTTGTGATTTAGAGGGTATGTGGCCTTTGTCTTAATACATTCTAAATAGAAAGGCATCTCTTGCCTGATGTGGTTTGTCTACAACACCGTGAGCCAAAAGGTCTGAGAACTGCCTGGTGGGCGAGACCACAACAGTGTGTACACTGTCATTCATAACACAGCTCTGTTGGCTTCCACTGAAACGACTGCCGTACTACATGAACGCTGTTAAAAGCAAAACATGAGCAGTAGCCACACATACGCACACACACATGCACACACACAGACACACGCACAAAAAACTTGCTACATTTTCCTGCCAACCACACACACACACACACACACACACACACACACTCACTCACTCACACACACACGCACAAACTTGCTACATTTTCCTGCCAACAAGGTTCTAGGTGCATTCGGGTCGATCAGGAGCACCCAAACATATGTGCGCACAGATTGGACCCAGATGTGGAGAAGATGAACAGCGCATCAGCCTGACTACTAATGGCAGTGCTGGGTCTCCTCTCCTCTACACTAAAACTCATCTCAGCGTGCTGTCTCGCAGGCTAGAGATCGCTTAGGCTTCATGAGTGACAGGCCGGAGCAAAGCCTGAGACAAACAGCACTTCATTAACCGCCTCCTGGCAAACCATTAAGGCAACCTGTGAAACCTTGAGTATGTACGCTACTGTAAGGAAGGTGAAAGCTGCAAATATCTCAAAGAAATTTGGATGTTTTTGAAAACTATCTGAACTTCTAGGTGGTTTCAAGCACATGTCTTATTTCTAGCATATATCTTCTTCTATTCTATATGTATTCTAGAATAATCCAGCTGTGCAATTTTACAGAGCAATACACACTGATAAAGCTAGACAGGGACTTGTTAACTGAGCTTTGCACCATGCATGATAAAGAATTTTTTTTAAAAGTTGGTGGGGGAAAAAAATATCTCTCTCATTATTTTTCTTTAAAGCAAGTCTAACTAAGGTCATAGATGTGTAACTGAGATATTAAGCTGTTCCAATTTAATAAAAAATCAGCCACAGCATGTTCAAGCCAAGCCACATCATGTGAATGCTTTGATAATATGACCATGGGGTGTCATTACAGGGAATGTCTTATCAAAACAGTGACATCCCGTGTCACAGATGGTGTTGTTGATCAGACTGTGATGACTATAACCTCCAAACTAGCTTACATGTGTTCTGTCCTCTAAGAATGTAACTAAATGTACACATGTGTATTAATTCATATACACATATGTGATTTTATTCATATTACTGATATTAATCATCATGTGTATGCAAGTGTATGAGTTCATTACTTTGTAACTCCTGCTACAGACCACAGATGTTCTAATCATATTCTAAGTTATCCCATAGTTTAGCTATGAGTACTCCTGAGACAATTTCAATATCCATCATAGTACATAACTTTGAAAAGTCTGTAAACATGCATGTTGATGAAATCTTATGCAATAGTAAAACAACTTCAACACAACTCATCATGCTGAGCTCCTGATCACAATTCATATAAGGCCCCTCAACCACTTGCACAACGAATTTGAGAGTTTAAACAAAATATAAATAATTAAAAAACATTTCTATCGTGCCCTTATGATGCCTTACACAAGCAGTCATATGCATCTATAGCCTATATTAAAGCTCATGTACCGTGTCTGGAGCTGGAAGACGTTAAACGAAAAGAAGCCTTGGCGAAGGAGACAGAATGAGCTCTCCCGCGAGCCTGTGAGATCTGGCTTGACATGCACAACAGTGGCAACATCGACCTCTGGGGGTAATTCCATTTAACAACATGGACAGGACAAAACAAAAGGCGCGACTGTGGTGACAACGTTATATCCTGAAATATTGTCTGAGTGTTAGGTTTATTTTAAATAAAAAACTACCTGGTGGTGAAAACAGACTGATTCGTTATCAATGATTCGAGGAGGGATGCAATCAGTGGTGACACTAAAGTGGTGTAAAACGATGCTGAAGGTGTCAGGATTCCGCTGCTAAACTTAGTTAGGTCCTCCCATTTCACATAGCGGCACAAGTGTTAATAAAACCACGAAAACTGTCATTTGAATGATTGTTCTGTGGCCTGGACACACGTCTACGTTCACTGCAAGGTCACTGTTAATAATATTGGCAATAACTTCAGCAAACGCCACACGCGTTAACGTTAAACGTTATAAATTGAGCCAATATTAGAAGTAATTGCAGGGCAGCCTGCCACGTGTAGTAGCAGCCTACATCACTACAAACTAAGGAAGTGATGAGAGAGGAAGCGCACGCTTGGGCAAACTGATAAACAGTGTTTTACGCATTGGTTAAGTTCGGCTACAAAGTATATTCACCTGGTTATAAAATGTCAAAATGAAAGCTTAGATAGAGCCAAACTGGCAGAATAGATAAAGAGGACTGCAGCGTTCAGCCAATAAACTAGACGTTGAGAACTACGTCTACATCAGGTTATAAAGTAAATGAAGAGCTACTCGATAGCGTGTTTGTAATTTGGTTAGTCTTAAACGGCATCGAACACAATTTTGCCTAAACAGTGGCCATTATACTGATTTTAACAGGTATCCTATAGCCTACCATACAACCAAACTAGTGTTGGTATACATATATTCTTTATTAATATTTCTGACAATGAGGGGAAAACACAAATACTTACCATTACAAGGTCTGGTCCGCTGAAGTATGTGGGACTCTTGGTACTTGACAATATTATACGCTAAAAAGTTGCATCACCTTTCAGCGGGACCACCAATTATATAGTTTCGTCCCTCCTCCAAATATTGCATTGAGCATATAGCTCCTCCCTGCTCAAAACCCTCCTCCCTAAATAGTGAGTATCATTCTGAAACGAGGATCTACACCTGTATGGACAACATAATAATAAAAAATAAAAGGAAGCTCTTTGTTTCGAAATATGACACAATCAGACAAAAGTCTATTGCAGCATAGATATGTAATTCTGCCCAATCAGTCAAAGGGAGACTAAGCACTACATCTTAACTCAAATAAATTGTATTACAATCATAGTCTTTTAATTTTCACATTAAGTGATTGAGTAGCCAATCTAAATGAACACTTGCAATATAGTAGCCTAACCCCTAATGAATCACAGTAGCCTACAATCAAGTGCTGGCACTGTAGGACACGTGCTTGCAAGCTACATAACTGTTCCTTTATGTCTGGTTTGCCGTTGTCGCCTGAAACGCAGCTGAAAAGCTGTTCAGACTTATGCGTAATCAGCGGGACCTGTCGCCTTTAGAGCGAAATCTCATTTTCGTAACCTTTGTTGGTCAAGGTCCAGCATAGATTAGGCTATTCGGTTGGGATAACATATGTTCCCATGGGCTACCGTTAGGCTATGCCATGGGATTATGATTGAGACAGGTGTGGTTTGTGAGGAATGGGTGATAGCTTACATGATCGCACTGTGGGTGGAATGCATACAGACGTACAGAACAATAGGCTACCGTGTGCGCATGAAGTAACGTATTCGGTGAGACCACGGTAAAACTGTTACCTTTAACAAGCGTCAGGCTGAAGACCATTGATGAGCATCCGTTCTCAGCAGCTCACCGTGGCGCAGCTTGGTGTAGGCGGTATTTCCTTAAATATGACAAAGGTGGGAGGGTGAGTTACTTTGTATATGCTTGACCCTGATGGAGATAATCAGATACAATATTACATGTTCCGACGAATAGAGGCAGCGCAATGCGAGCAATAAGCATTAATAGGCTACGGAAAAGATAGAGATGTTTAATTGCCAAGCCCGACTTTTTCTTTTACCTGGCTTCATATTCTCTTAAAAATGTTTAACAGAAATTATAATGACAGCACAACACAACAAGTGAGCAAATCCCGCGTGAAGAAAGATAATTGTGAAATGAAATCTATTGGCTTCAACATTTAAAAAAAACTTAATGTAGTAGTACATTAGGTCAATCAAAATCCAGCACGTTAATCATTACTCATTTGATAATGTACAGGCTATGAAAACTAGCCTACCTGATGATGGTTCCAGTTTCCAGCACATTGGTATAGGCTTCACCTGCCCCATAATCTCCACCAACATGTGCGGCTGGCATGTGTGGCTAGTGAGCATGTGCAGAACCTCAATAGGCTATCTTCAACTGGTTCCTGAGAAAAACAGTGGTGTGAAATATTAGGCTATATGAAATTTGGTAACTTTTTGTAAACTTCAACTGTAGCTAATAGAAGTAAACTCTCCTGTATTAGAATTAACCACTTCTCTTGTTCTGATGACCGTAGGCTAAATGTATAATAGTGTTATAAACATACTAATCTATAATTTTGTGAAAACTCACAAAAGGGGGTCTGATCAGATTTAATATCATAGGCGCCTCAGGTTTGACTCCTGGGGCCATGGCAGCCACTTTTAAAAATGTCCGACAAATAAGGGTTTCATTAGGTGAAAAGGGATTGAAAGTATGAACTAAAAACTAATACAGTTGCTATGCATATTGAAGTTCCAGTATGTGAGAAACTTGATGCCTAAATATCTTCAACACCAAGTATGCAGCTAATACAGCCTGCCTATCACCATACTAAGCTCAATCTTTTAAGATTGACCATTAGTGGGGAGTCTGTGATGCATGATCAATGGGCATAGTTCAAATGACTTGGTACGCTTGGATAGTCCTTCAACCAATCAGACCAGCAATTGGGGTGCGCCTGGTGGATAAGCCAGTTTGTGATTGAACCGAGCAAACTTGGACAGGAAGCAGGAGAGATAAGCTTAGATGTGCAGGTTTCCAGCCTGAGCTGCAGGGCGAAATCTTAATTGCCGGCAGATCAGGCTGGGTTTAACTACAGCTAATAAGGAAATACAACGGTTATTTAGACAAGGTCAATTTCCACACACTCTGTAAAAAGAAAAGTCAGGGCTGTCCAATATATCAAACCATATTACATCACACTACTTTAAACAGACTTTTGAATGAAACACAACCTTATTGTAAGGTTATCATAAGGTAAGGTAATAAGCTTATACTAGGGGGGGAATGAAAAGAGGGTTGTCACAACTAAATGACAAAACATCAAATTAAACCAATTCCTTTTTTTCTATCCAACACAAGGTTATTACATTCAACTGACATATTTTGCCACAGCAATGAATTTATCCAACAGAATCATGTCAGATCAATGTGAGCCTAAGTATTGAACCAGTAAGGCAAAGGGGCACATGAGATGTCTTGGTGTCACCATTTCATTGGGGTCCCATGAGCCTTTACCAGAACACTGAGACAATCATGCTGCTAACGGTGTTGCCAAAAGTTTAGCAACGCAGAATAGCAATATATTATGCCTGTATTAGAAGGCTATAAAAGGATGGCATCATGTTTCAACACATTCATATATTTTGGAATTCATATTAAGTTCATATCTTTTCAATAATTCATATTTTGTGACCTAATAGCCAACTAAGTATTTAATGATTTGTGATGTAGGCTACCTAGCCAGCAACAAGCAGGGATGGGCAATATTTCTGATACATTTATTTAAAACTAGATGTACCACAGAGTTAGACTGGGTAAACCCAGCCTGGTCTGCCGGCGACTGGATTTCACCCTGGAGCTCAGGTTGGAAACCTGCACATTTATTTCTCCTGCTTCCGTTACAAATATGTGGGGACCAATGACAACCTGGCTTATCAACGTGGCGCACCCAGATCATTGGTCTGTTTGGTTGAAGGACTATCCAAGCAGTCATTTGAACTATGCCCTCTACACTTGATCATGTCTCTTGTGCAGTAGAAATACAGCGCAGACTCCCCAGACAATTCAGAATCCGAATCAACTTTATTGGTCAGGTTTGCGTTTAAACAAACAAGGAATTTGACTCTGGTTAATCTTAGCTTTCAAAGTACAACAATCATTGTCAAAGGCATTGCGGTGGGTGGGCAACGGATCAAATCGAAATATAATAATACTTTAAGTGTGCATTTTTGTAGTTATACTGCCAAATATCTTTGGTAAAACCAACAGTCTATTTTTGGTGATGTGATGACACCATAAAAGTGTAAAACAATGAATGTAGCCTCTGACTGGTGCTGACTTAGTCCTTTTCCCAGACTTGTTGTGATCATATAACTTCAAAAGTTGGGACGTTGTGTAAAATACAAATAAAGTGATAATATTCTTGCAAACTCATATTCAGCAGCAAAAAGGACATAGACAACATACCAAATGTTGACAATGAAAATGTGTACTATTTCATGGAAAATGTATGTTCATTTTGAATGGGACACCAGCAACATGTTTCAAAAAACGTTGGGACAGAGTATGTTTACAACTGTTTTGAGAAATGAATGTTGTCCCATTACTGCCATTTCAGTTGCTCGACAGTATGGGGTATTCTTAATCATTTTTATCATTCCATGACGCACCTAATTTGACAGGTAGGACCTGGCCTTTTAGCACCTGGACTCTTCCTCTGTGGAGAAATACTGTTTAAATTATGTGCGGAATTAATTTTGCCATTGTTTTCTGAAAATAAATAAATAAATGTCTCTAGTTTAGTAAATTGGTAGGCCTAATTCATTTGGCAAACCTAATTGCTACCTCATTTATGTACAGTAAATATTTACAGTGAATAAATATAACTATGTGTAAGTACATAACTAAATGAATGAAACAAATGTAGAAACAGCCTAGGCTACATGAATAGCCTACATTAATCAAGCAATGTGGAAATGAAAGATATAAACATCAAGCAATGTGGAAATACATAGTCATAAATGGACAGACAGACATAAATAAATGAAAAAATACATAACTGAATGAATGAATAACTCGTTTCAGGCCTACATTCATCTATTAATTTGTGCATCTCATCATTTATGTCTGCATGTAGGCTATTTATCCTGTCATCTTTGGTCCTCCATATGCCACAATTCCGTAGCGTGCAGCTGCAGCTCTCATTTGGAGTTGCCATGTTGTTACAGTCATTAATATTAATACACATTGCAATGCTGAATAATTCTCATTTTGGACATACATGTTAACTTCACGTTTGGTAGCCGTGGTAATGGGGAAAGGCATGAGTGCGACTTCGACGTGGAATTTAGGCTTCAGGAAGCAATGGAGGGAAACAGGTAGGCTGACAACCTACGCTACAAACACAGGATTTATATTGTTCCTTCACAATTACTGGGTTGAACACGCACAGGGGTGTCATGTAAGGACCCTGTTCATGTTGCACAGCACTTGTAATGAGTCTGTTAGGAGGCACAAAAGCACAGTTTAGTAGCCTACATGTCCTCATAGCATAGCTTGACACTTTGGCTGCCACTAGCCGGCTAACTAGCATCAAAAACCACTAATTCTTTTCACGTTTTTTTGACCGAGAGTATTCCATTAACATGATCAACTGAGCTCCGTCGTAAAATTGGCCAGAGTTCTCCTTCAAGAGATTTGCAGGTTATTAGCTATATTCTGGTTTTATTCGCATTTCTCACAACAGTCTAACTTTTACTGATTTGGCGTTGTGATAGGAATCAGGAAGCTGATGCAGTGCAAGGTCAGTAGGCTAGGCTAACTTGTAGGTTGCTCACCCACGATACACTCCCTCTCATACCAACATACCAAGTTTCTTGAATCTTTAATGATCATTTTTGATAATTTTAATCTTCCGGTTACGTGGTTGCCTTTTAATATTAGCCTACTCACTCTGGGCAAGCATCAACGATGTCAGAGATTTCAGTTGATATGAGATGTAGCAGCTAACAGGCAGGTCAGCATCTGTTGACTGTAGCCTAGGTTATGGTAGCCATGTGTCGGCAGAGAATATGTTGCTCTCAAACACTGGCCACTTACAGTGTAATTCTGCAGTAATTTGACAGTCATGTCTCAGACATCAGATGAAAAGTCTTCAAGTCACGGGAAAGATCACAGAGCGCTCTATGATCTTTGGTCCACTCCAAACCGCCATTTTTCAATCACTAATAATGCTCAAAATAGCAACAATTCTGCAGTTGTATGAAGAGCGACCCTACACATAAAACGAAGAATCAAGAGCTTAGTAAGTGCAAGCTACTGGGAGTTTATATAAAAACAAAACTTACCTACCGTCTTGCGTCTTCGGTCATAGTAATCTACTAAGATCATAGAGCGCTACCATGTGGAGCGCTATGGCGCGCTAGAACCCTAGCTCTGGAGGGGATGTTCTACTCGTTGTCATGGTGAGTGAAAAAAGACCATCTGATATAACTTTGCAAACATTCCATATCCTAGATTCTAGATTTAGATCTAGAATCTAGATATCCGAATTCCAAAATAATTTGAACCAAATATTAGAGCATCCGGTTATGAAATTGCATCAAATTTCATGCAACTTTGGGCCAAATGACGCCCCTATGGAATGACAGGCCTGCCCTTCATTAAGAGTCACTGAAGACAAGGTGACCATATCTAAACTTATATCATGGGGCAGACATGGAACACCCTGCCTGATATGCCATCCTGAGATATTTCTTATAGTTTGCAGCATAGGCCTACAAGCATGTGGGTTAGCCACACCCTGTCAGGGCACTACTAGATTTCCCAAGAAAGTTTGTCTGACAAACCTAGTTTTAAACTCAAAGTTGTTCTCCACTGTTTCTGTGATGAAGAGTGTTTTAACAACACCCAGCCTCACTGGCCTTGGCATTAGGCAGTTGAATGTTGGCATACAGCTCTCCTTGGCAGCATCCCCATAGCTGGCCACTAGAAATCTCTCTTTCTAGAGTTCCATTAGCTTTAATACAACGTAGAGCCTCTGTTGTCTAAACCAGTCCAAACTGATGTAGGCTATTGGTAGGCTATGCCTCTTTTTCTCACAAACAGAATCCAATTTGTAAATGTGGACAAAATACCCTCTCATCTATCACCAGTATTGGAGCCCACTGACTGATGGGTTCAGCTGTTCAGAAGACTGCTAGGCCTACAGGTAGCCTACACCAAAGCAACCATTTAAAGTAGTCTGACAACAGCACTCTGAGCTACATTGAAAAAGTCATCTTATAAAAAGCCTGGAGCAATGATAGACCATTTGGAGCAAGCAGACAAATGCTTCTTTTGAACTATCAAACTGCAGATTTTGTGCAAAATGTGCGTTTCCCTGTAACTGGAGGTGCAACACCACATTTTGTTAATGTCAGCCATATGACATTGAATGTATATGCAGCAGTTATGCAACAACTCATTTCCGAGGAAAGACTGAGGTTATGTATGTGAATCAGTTGTCTTACTTTTTCTTTCAGTTGCTTCAAACCTGCCCTCAGTAGCTGAGGATAGATGAAATCTATACCACTGTATGACACAGCTGCTTATTGACATTCAACTCCCTAACGCCTAGGTCAGTCAGCATATCCATCTGTACCATGGCTATTTTAGCTGTAGCTGGGTGTTCTGCAAAGTTAAAATGATGAACACTCACTTCATCACAGTAGAGGCTGTGAGTTTAAAACTAGAGTCTAGGGCAACTGTAACAGAAACTACTTATAGCCAATCAGTTGTGTTATTGTAACTACAGTATATTGTAATTGTAATTGTATCGCTTACTGAAATGGGCATGCAGATTATAGATTGTAGATTAGAAGAACAGAGGCAAGATTGACTATCCTGAGTTATGGAAGAGCTTGTGGAAAAACAGAATTGTGTGGTCCAAAGGAGGAGCTGTTCAAAGTCCCTCCAGTACCATGGACAGATCCCATATAAGAATAGCTTATAAAGAGACACGAGCATCAGTGCCTCTCACAAACATACATGACAAGATGTATATATATACTGTATATATATAAATATATATCAATTTTATTCAAGACACAAAGGTCCATAGAGACAACACAGTACAAATATGAATACATATATAACAGTACAAGACATTTAAGAATAAAGCATATGATGCATCATTTATACAACCTATACAGACAATGGGTCCAATGTTTCCAAAAGCAAGATGTGTACCTTGTGTCACTCTTAGAAACATCCACTATGGAGACAATAACCACATTCTTAGACCCTGTCAGTCTGCACATGAATCAATGCATAACATTTCTTAAAACAGCACAAAAGTGGGCACATTGTTAGATACAAACATTTCACTGGCACTACTCCACCTAGGAATTTTAAGCACAATTCTCAGTGCATCATTATAAGCCACTTTTGTGTATCGCTGAAGGACTCATGACCAAACAATGCACAGCGTCCACTCAACAGTCCATGACTGAAAATGCAAAATACTAAAATCCACACCCTCCATGCATGTGCTTAAGTTGTCTGCTGTGATTCCCCTAAACCAATTTAAGAAACGTCTAAAACACCTCAGATCTGATATATGCCAATGTTTTCACTAACTCACTAGTCATTCTTGTGCTGTGTTATCTGTCTTGATCTTTTGTTTTTATTTTTTATTTTATATCTGTCAGTGTTGTCTGTATGGTTTTCTGTATGTTAATTGTCTGTGTTTTATCTTCTGTTGGACCAGTTTTCCTGTGCTCTGTATGTTTGTCATATTTCTTATCATGTTTTATCTGTTTATATGTCAGGGCTCCCTTGCAAAAGAGACTAAAGGTCTCAATGGGACTTCACCTGGTTAAATAAAGGTCAAATAAAAAGAAAAAAATGTGGACTGATGTCCATCTTGAGAATGGATAGTCTGATACAGATGCAGCTGCTCTGTTGGGGGAGCTGACATCCCAGATGAGCATTTGAGTTCACTGATGGTAAAACCCCAGTGCAGACAGCCAGGCCTGATCAGCACCAAGGGTCATTACCCCTGCTGACCACAGGTCTCGTCCAGTATATTTGGTCCTGAGCACCGTGGTGTACGTCAGGGGAAAACGGACTGGGGTCACTGGAAAACAGGCGAGTCAGCTGTGCAAAAACCTTATCCCACAATGACTCCTGAAGGGGATGAGGATATGGTGTCAGGTTGATCACTGCACTGTGTGTGTGTGTGTGTGTGTGTGCACTGGTGTCTTTCAGTTCTAATGACCTAAACAGAGACATAAAGTGTCCATTGCCCTGGGCTGCATGGGTAAGGTGACTCAGTATGCCACAGTGACATACACATGATGTGTAATTTGCATCATTATCATGGAATGTGGAACAAATGGCATGGGTGGTTGCAGGGCATGGCCACGGAAAACCTGGAAAAGTCATGGAATTGTAAAATCCCAGTGTCCAGACAGCATCGCTTGCTCTATAAAAGGACCCTCTGTGTGTTGCGTCAACGTGAGCTTGTGAACTTGATTAGCCTTTGACCGGGTCTGCATGGTTTTTGGCTTCGCTCTTTGGATTACGTTTTGGATTGTTCA
This sequence comes from Sardina pilchardus, assembly GCF_963854185.1. Classification (NCBI taxonomy): domain Eukaryota; kingdom Metazoa; phylum Chordata; class Actinopteri; order Clupeiformes; family Clupeidae; genus Sardina; species Sardina pilchardus. The sequence continues at coordinate 40,278,159 of NC_084995.1, read as the reverse complement.
CCTATTGGATTACCTGTGTGGCTTTCTTCTTTGGGTACTCCGTGGATTATGGACTTTACCTTTGCTGATATTTATAAAAGAAAACCAAACTGCACTTGAGTCTGAGACTTTATTAATCACATATGAATGTGATGTAAAGAAATGTGCCATTAGTGTCATTCTGTGAAATTTACTCCCATAATCCTTTACGAATTTTGAATTTTGGTGATTTTTCACATAGATCTCAGCTACAGTGCTATACTCTTTGGGCATGAACATGGGGGCTGAACATGCCCCCAGGGTGTAACACTGTAGGACACATGTTGGACACGGGTTGTGTCTTTTATCGTGAACTTTGACGTGTTCTGGTGAGTAAAAGCTGTTAAATATCAGAGGTATCAGTGTAACCATTGTGGAGAACAATAAACTGATGAAACTTGGGAGATCTAATTGACTCATTAAACCTTTTCCCTGCACTCTCGAGCATTGATTAGAACATATGTCCATGCCACATAGCTTAGGCTTTCCCATCTGTCTGTGTTGTACATCTTCCCTGCTGGTAGCATTTTAAGCTTATTCACTGCCTGTCTGTGTTGTACTGTCTTCCCTACTGATCGCAGTTCAGTGTACTGCTCTCTGCCATTTCTCAGTTGTGATTCATTTACCATACACTTTTTTGAGTTATGAAGTTGTGAGAGATAAAAGTATGGTAAACGAATTCACGTAAAAGTAAATATCTTTGAGTTAGTGACTGTTTGGATTTATGGTGTGCTGGTGAGAACGCAAAATCACCCGTAGTGACCGTATACTCTGTGACACACTCTGTTATTTTTGCTGAGTGTATACAGCACTGTGGATGGAGGTCAGATGCTGAGGCTATAGAGGGGAAGAGATGGAGGAGGTCCAATAACCACCCTCTACCACCCCAATCTCCCCAATCACTGCTTTGCCATTCGCCCAGCGCACTCTGCCTGTCCTGTCCCTCTGCACTATAGCCACAGCTGACACATCACTGGCAACATTCCTGCCTAGCGATCGCTATATAATCTGGGTCACTTGGTCTGTGCCTTGTTCAAACATGTACATCTAGCTTGGTCACTCTGCGTGCATTAACTGCTATGTGATGCAAAGGAATAAGTAGAATGGAGGAAACGGAGCTGGTGAATTCAACTGAGATCCTGTACTGTCTGCGATATGTGTTGTGGAAAACATGAAGGGCGAAGGCTGTCTGACACCTCAAGAGAACCTTATTGTACAGTTTGCGTGTGTGTATGTGTGTGTGTGTGTGTGTGTGTGTGGGGTGGGGGGGGGGGGTTGTGTGTGTGTGTGGCGTGATGCCTTTGTTGAGTAAATGTAATTACGCACATAGCAGTGATTCCATGACTACACGCCTCAGCTCCGAAGACCCCACTGCTACACGGATGGGAGTAATCTTTCATGGCCTCTGACTCCAGTGGTCACAGCCTCAAGTGGACTTATGTAATGCAAAGGAGGGCATGGCCCTGGACCAGAAGCAAAAATCTCAGTTTGTTTTGTTTGCTATGCCCACTGCGGGAAAATAGGTCTGACTGTTTTGTGAATGTTGTTGATATTTTCTCAATATTAGACAAATCATCAATGTAAATAATGCTCCTACAGCAACCATGAAGGTATTGACTTCTTCTGTTGTGTACATTATCAGCCTATTGAAATTTTGATGTCAAAATCCAGTGTTGTTGGCTAAAGCCTTAAACCTATTGTTTTTGTACTTGTACTTGTACTTGTACTTGTACTTTTACTTGTACTCTGCACAATGACAGTAAAGTGGAATGTTATCTAATCTAAAGGGTTAAAAGTTACTCTTTAACTGATCCCATGCTTGGAGTGGGCAGTGAGGAGTGGTGTGTATCTCCCCCTCCTCTCTTTCTTACTACTTCACCTATGAGTGCAGCCAGGACACAGACCCTGGTAGAACCCTCCACTGAGGAACATGGAAGCTGGGCCTCCACTCCCGGCATTGCATTGCTGTCATAGCAACAGCAACACAAACAAGCTGACCTTTCTCTCTCTGTGTCAACCATGCGTACCATATGCAGCACTGGTCAGTCTGATGTCTGTGAAACATCGAGACAGAGTAGGGGTTTTGGGCAGGATGTTCTAACAAGCGTGAGAACCCAAAGCACGCAAACACACACACACACACACACACACACACACACACACACACACACACACACACACACACACATACACACACACACGAGACTGGTAGTCTGTCAGGGTATAATTACAAATGAAGGTGTGTATTACAGAGGCGCGTGTGATGGAAGCAACATCACCTCATGTGCTCTTTGACTTAGTAGTTGCAGGTGAGGAGGGAACTTTCACAACTTCTACACAGTGAAGCAAAAAAGGCACAGGGGTCAGAGAGCTCGTTATGTGTGTGTGTGTGTGTGTGTGTGTGTGTGTGTGTGTGTGTGTGTGTGTGTGTGTGTGTGTGTGTGTGTCAAGACCAATTTTGTTTTTCAGTTCGTTTATGTGGGCTAGCACGTCCCTCCTGGGAGCCAGTAGCCAACCATATTCAGTTAGTTTATGTGCTGGCACGTCCCTTCTGGGAGCCAGTAGCCAACCATATTCAAGGGACTCTGGGAGGGGATATGGCAAAGAAACGGGGGTGGTGGGGGCATTGGATTGGAGCCCCAAAACGGTTCCTAAAGGGAATGGTTGTATGGAGCTAAATCACTGAATATATGTTTGTACTGAGTCCAGCAGGCTTCCTTGCAAAGAATAGCGCAATCCGTATGATCTACACAGGGAGGACAATGAAATGTAAATTCGAGACAAAGCCAAACGGAGATGAATGGGAAATATGCAATGTATGGGCACGGTCCGATTGTTTATCATCTCTGAAAACAGCAGTGTCCCTCTGACTGAGAGGGTTGTGAAGAAGTCCATTTTGAGAGATTTATGCATATTCATCTCAATGTCACTTCATTATAATGTGTCATAAAACACATTTACCAGCTATTGAGATCTTGTCTTAAATCGTGCAAAATCCAACATCTCTGAACAGGCCCAAATTTCTCCCATCCTTTTCAAACCATATTGGTTGACTTTACCATAGCATAATGCAAACAATGGGGGAAAACTACTGTACTACTTGTAATCCTATGCATTAGCTAAGACAAGAGTGTTCATTGTAACATGTTCTTACACTGCCCTCTTCTGGTCATTACATGAAAAGCTTGTGAAGCCATCTGACACCTCTTCTCACCACACTATTGTAAAGCGCACATTCAAATCTTAACCAGGAAAATGTCAGACACTGCCCACTGCCCAGCACTCCCCTTTCTTCCAATCTATAAACGTCTAGTTCTTACTTGCCAGCATGCTGCATTCTACTCTCTGGACTTCCTGTCATTGTGGTGATTAAGGCACTCTTCAGCATGTTGCCTGTCAAGTCAAGTTTATTTATTGTGTATTTCATACACATAGGTCATTCAATGTGCTTTAAATAAACAATAGCAAATACAAGCATAGAAGGACAAAAGTCAAAGAATAGTTATCCGTCAAGTAAAGGATGTTATGTTTTCATCAGGGTTTGTTTGTTTGTTTGTTTGTTTGTCTGTTTGTTCGCTAGATAACTCGAAGTTATGAATGGATTTTGATTACATTTTGGGAGTGATCCATATCACCGTCTGGATCCAAGAGGCGGTTATGTTTTCACATTGTGGAGGTCTGCGCTGTCTGAGTGCTTTTCTAGTTTAAAAAGTAAAGAAAACATACAACACACAAGGTAATGGTGCATAAAAGCTTTAAAGGGCAACATTTGAAAATGTTTAAAGGTGATGAAACAGATTGATTAAAAAGCAGAGTGCAAAACAACAACACTGGAACACCGCCAACAATAAGACCAACCTGTATAGCTGTCACCCTATCTCTGCACCCTGATGACAACCAACCAACTAAGTGCCCCCTAATGATGCCTCCTTGACTGTGCCTGTCTATTGTGGTGTCCATGACCATGGCAACCTTGACAGGGACAATAAGGTGGTGGATGTTCTTCCCCTCAACAGCCCCCACCCTCTGGACAATTGCACTACCCTATCCCATTTACATTTATATTTTATATTTATTATAAATGTACATACTGTAATGTAATTCGACTGCTCTTTATACTGTTCTTACGGCACACACACTTATCTTTTACTACTCATACAATGTCACTATTACACTGCGCATATCTGTGCATACTGTATATATCTGTCTTTACGGCTCATACTGAATATCCATATTCATTCTGTTTTTTAAGAATAGTACTGTTAATACACCGTATATATCTATATTATTTTTACTACTCTTTGTATCACATTGCACTTTTCAGCTTTTTTACACTTCTGGTTAGATTCTGAATTTCATTGTCTCTGTAGCCTACTTGTACTCTGTACCAAGACAATAAAGTTGAATTGAATCTACTAATCTAATCTAAAACAATTTAACCTGTGTGATTGATGGTGTCGTGGTAGGCTAAGCCAACAATTTAACTTAGTGATAGCCTATGATCCAGACACCCAGTAAACAGCAGCACTCTTTTGCAGTAATTGCTATTGCCATTCAACTCAGATTGATCTCCAATGACATAAATGATAACAACATATAGAGAATACACACAAAGAACGTTACACACCTGCAGTGTTCACTGTTGTGCCACTAGATGGCAGCAAACTACTAAATTCCTACTGGCCTCCATTGCAGCATGTCTTAGCTTTGAGTCTGTCAGCCTGTTTGATCCTATCTCTGCCACTTACCAAATCTCCCTCTCCCTCTCTCTCTCTCTCTCTCTCTCTCTCTCTCTCTCTCTCTCTCTCTCTCTATCTCTCTCTCTCTCTCTCACACACACACACACACACACACACCCTACACTTTCTTTGTGTGAATTTGTGCACACATTCAAACCAAGTAAAAAAATAAATGTTTGACTTTACCCAAAATGATACAGAGCTCAGAGTGTACAGTTGACCTCAGCTATGGGTCTTTATGTGTGATGAAAAATGTGGTGGGATCTGGGAAAACCCTTCACATGGCCCAACTTTACCAACTTCTGATTCTGATACCATCCCCAGCAACATAAAAGATTTTGGGAGGATGGTATCATTTTTCTAGGGGACAGTGTCCAGAATGTTGCTATGATGGTATCAGTATCCTAAATTTGATTATTTTTTCCAGAGAGGGTTAAAATGGAGCAAACACATAACCATTTTATTATGTTATGATGACTGATAAACAGTCATCATAACATAAACAGTCATCCCCTGCCTTTCCCACTATTTACTATTGATGGTCCTGGTTGTGGTTCTGGTCATGGTATTTAGTCAACACTTTTGTCCAATGCGACTTACAGAATATAACTTTCTTTGACAATAGCTTTTTTTTTGGTAAGCCTACATTAAGTAACATACTAATAATAACAATAATATCAACAACATTATTAAATATCAAATATCAATTACAATGAGCAAAACATACAAATCATAAGTCTAGAATAATTAATTAATCAATTAATTAATCAATTAATTAATTCACTGTAAGCTGACCATGCCAGTCTTTATACCCTTTTGAAAGACCTTAAACTATCGTAGTTATGCAGTACACTATAGACAACTTGTTCCACCAATGAGGAGCCACCGTGGAGAAGTGTTGAATTTGACCTCCTATTAATGGCTGGTCATCAGAGGACAGTGGGCCATTGGGGATGTAGAGCTGGACCAGGCAACCAGAAGTCTAAGATTAGACCCAGTAACAAAACTTTTTTGTTCACAAATATTTGAAAGTCAATTTACACAGCCAAGCAGGCTTGAAATAATTGTTAGATTGCTTTGAGAGGAGGTTTTGTAACAAAACACATTTACACATTCATTGTCAATATTCTTTTGAATGTTTTTATTTATTTTGACTCATTTGAAGGACATTCTTTAAAACCAACAATAGTCAGATAGAGAACTGTCTTTTTCAAACAGGGATTTAAAGAAATGTTCAAGTATACAGATAATGTTAGCCCATACGCCATAACTTCATCATCATGCCATTCATTTCATGACAATTTATAAGCACTTCACTGCAAGACAGTTTCGATTGTACCATTTTTCCATAACCATCAAGACCAAGTGATTGTCATTTACAGGCAAACAGAACATCTTTTGGGAAAAAAATGAAAAATGAAACTGTCAGTCAGTCTTAACTGCTATAATACAAACACACACCCATGGCAGATGCGTTTGTTACAAAATGTACAATAACAATAAAAAGCACGAAGCAAAACTAACCCAATGCATAGGCCTATACAAAAATATGGAATGGGTCCTGCCCCGATTTGTCTCATATCCATTTATCCATGGCAACAGAAAATAATTTACAAGGGATGCACATCCAGCATCTCATCTTTCTTAAATACAACTATAATTTAATCTAATAAATCGCATATTTACATGTAAAAAAAAAAGTAACACCCGCTACACAGCGAGATGAAAAATAATTACAAAATAAACATTTACATATGCCTCTTCATGTGCAGAGCCAAATGGTCGGATCTCGAAAAGGCCCTCTCGCAAAGGTGACACTGAAAAGGCCGGTGTCCAGTGTGCTTCCTGTAATGACGGGTCAGTTCGTCGGACCGGGCGAATTTCCAGCCACATCCCTCCCAGGTGCAGTGGTAAGGCTTTTCACCTGTGGGAGAAAACAAACAAGACATTAGCATCTGATCGAATGGTCTTGAGGTTTAGAAAATTAGTGTAGGCCTACAAGTCACAACCGACATTTTTGAGGGAACAACAGAAACATACCTGTGTGTGTCCTTAAATGCGCTTTCAGATGGGAGCTCTTGGTGTACGTTTTCCCGCAGCCGGGGAATTCACAGCTATGCGTTGCTGTTCGCTTCCTTGCCCAAGACCGGCGGCCTCGCTTTGGCTTAGCGTCTTCGGCGGCGAAGAATTCCAGCAGGGGCGATGATGGCGGGGTCAACACCGCGCCAGGCATGCCCGGGTGATGGGCACGCATAGGCTCCCTGAACATGCCATACTGTCCGTGGTACTGCGGCGCTCCAGGGTGCTGAGGGTATTGTGGCGGGTATGGCGCACCTGGCAGGTATTGTTGGGAGCGTGCCAAATGGGAGTGGTGGTGTGCGCTCATCTCCGCCAGGTGACAGTCTTTCCTCGGCATTCCGTCCCGGGACAAACCGTGAAGGATCTGAGGTGCAAAGCCCTGCGTGCACGCCTGCTGTTGCATAAGTCCGTTGTGCATGAGCCGCGGGGGCTTTTGCTCGTAGCCATGTCCCATGAAGTCTGTTGGCATCATGCACGACTGTTCGTGACTCTCCGTTTTAATTTTGTATCCCATATGATTTACGGTGCTTGCAGCTAAGTGCACATGGTTATCCGAGTTTGGGACTCCAAGCTCAGTATACTCTCTCTGTTCAGTGAGTCTGTAATCTTGCTGCGTGTCGCCCTGATAGCTCATGTCAGGGGTCAGCAACTCTGCCACTAAACTCTGACCCGGACTTGAGCCATAACTGCCGTTGCCGTAAGTGTTGGACGTATGGTGGGAGCTGTCGCTGTCATACACTGTACTGCAGCTGTCCGGCGATTCTGGAAGTGGATACGTAGACTGACAGCCGGAGTTATTCCCGATTGTGTTGGACAAGATGAACTCTAAATCCAAAAACTTGGACAAGTCATCCTCCTCCTTTCTCAGCGCAGGAGCCTCCACGATGCTGAACTCCACCTCGATGAGAGGTTTCATGTCGTCGCCGATGCTCGTCTCCACTTTCCAGGGCTGCAAATAAACAAGACATTCAGTTAAACTGGTGCAACAGGCCAACCTGTATCTTATCACTGGTAAGGTAAGCCACCTCACAGTGCAGGGAGAAACCTGTTCTGCCCCTTAAGTCTGACCCCTTATCGGTTACCTTAAACGCTGAGGCTATATATAATATTTCCCAGTTGTTAAGATCAGCGGAGAAACAAAAAAAAAACTTACCTGAGCAGACTGCTTCTCCTCGTGTGTCTGATTCGCAAAAGCAGATATTGATGGCAGCATCGCATCAGCGAGGGCCATTGCCATATATCGAGAAGAAATTCTTCTTAAATAGAAAACTACTTTTTACTTCTGTAATCGAAAGGGTCCAACAGATAAAGCACTCTCTTGACAGTGGACCTGTCACTGGCGTGCTGGAGGCTCGTCTCTTCATTATAAACGATTTGGGGAGTTGGAGGCGGGCTGATACGAGGTGGTAGGAGGGGTTATCGTCGGCTACCTGGGGAGTCAAAAATAGCCAGGTGTGGAATTATCTTTTAAGAAATGCAGTAATAGTAGACTTACTATTAAGCTGAATTAGGCTACTCTCAAACAAAGTTAAAGCAAGTTTGACAGTTCTGGTACGCTATACAGCGTTACTGAGTAGGCTAACTGAGTTATTAACTTTCAACTTTTCAAGTGACAGTTTGTGACATTCTGTGGTTGATTTAAAAATGGGCTTCATTTCATTATGTTATTATGCTTGATTTAACAATAACGAATAATAATAATAATGATAAAAAACAATATTTATTCAGTGCTTAATAAAAGATGTAGCCTTATTTGTAAACAAATATCCTTAAACACGTGTACTGTATTAGTCTACTTTACCAGGTTTGCGTTCATGTTCTGTTAGAATCTTTGAGCGTGTGTGTCATTCTTTTAGGCTTGGCGCGTTTTACTAGATCTAGACGTGGATTTATTATTAGGCAGGCCTATCCAATAGGATATCGTACGACAGGGGTCTCCAAAATCCCGGTTCAACTGAGCCTTTCACCATGCAATGAATAAGCAGACACGTTTTCAATCGTTAATTATTGTAGATTAGTGATACAAGTTCTATAAGAACAGCAGTAGCCTATAGGCACAGAGAGTGGTCACATTTTAACTGTAAGTGGATGAATGGATAGTCCTAAGCATGCCATTAAACTGGTTATTCAACAAGTGCATCGCAAGTTTCACCCCCATTTACTGAAGGATTCCTAAGTAAACTTTGAATGATTAGCATGCATCATATTAATTTGAAGGAAAGTAAATATCAGGCTGTTTACAATGGTAATTAGTCCATAAGAAGTCTCGGTGCAATCGAAACGGCACCATAATCGGAAAGTTAAACAATTATTTTGCATATTTGCTAATTATTTAAAAGTGTCAAGAGACCAATTGACGCGTTGATTGTTGTGCAAATAAATAGTGTTTGGTGAGGTTTTTTTGTTTATATAGGCCTATGTACAGCACCAAGAAATTACAGTTGCGTGCGTCATTTTGTCAAGAAATCCGGACAAAATTGTAACTTCGTGTAACAATATATGTTTGGGCAAAGCCCATTTCCTTGAAGAGAGAACGCAACATGTTAGTGTGCTAATTCTATATCATTGTGCGCAGTCTGAATACATCCTTTCTCTTTCTCAGTAAATTGAGATTAAAGTCAAAACAGTCGATTTTTTTTCGAAGGTAAACAGAAACGGGACTGCACAGAATGGAGTGTGCCATGCAGTGCGGACTGCAGAGGATGCATGACTGGGACAGTAGTTTACTTACAAGACCATCTAACGGATCACTTTGCAATTTATTTTCGCAACACGTGAATGAATTAACCACTGACAAAAATAGGACCGTTCCACATCCTCTCCGTAAAAAAAAAAGTCTCAAGAGTGCAGTTATAGCTCTTAAGATTGAAGAGAGACTATTTGTATTTTACTTATACTTAGTGCATGTATAAACAACGCAGTAATTATGAACTAACCAATGCCCACCGATGGGCAACATATCAGATGTCATTACATCGATCGCACTGCCCTTTTACGCGCACCTATTATGCCGCACCTCACTCCCCAGAATACAGTCGTTTAACGAAATAATGAACAAAATGTGAAAACACCTAATTAATGTTCATGATAAAGTAGCTAATTATAAGACACAAGTACATGTAGTTATATCATTCATAACTGTCCTACTTTTTCATTGAAGTAACATTTATTGGCGTATTGAACTGAAAACATCTTCAAGTATAGAAGGGGTAAACGCTTCAGGGCAGTGATCCGTTACAGGACAATCAGTGGTCACGTTTGCATATTTTTCAGTGTTCAAAAAATGGGAGGTCTTTCTTGTTTTATAAACATAATTAAGACGATTGCAGATTGGCAGGCGCTCAAACGTCTTCCTGGAGACATGCTGCTTTTATTTACAAGATTCCGTTTTGATGAATTCCACACGCACTTCTAATGCAGCCTTCTGTCCAATCAGTTATCACTGCACAGTCTATATTAACTGATGAGAAGGACCTTAGTTAAACTTGAAAGATTATACAAAATGGGAGACTTTTGGCCAGCTATCAGTATCATAAGTTTTAAGAGACGATCTTAAGTGGTAATTCTCTGGTCTCATAAATGTATTATTAAATGTCTTTAATAAGCTATGTGTTTAAAACACCACAAATGACTATTGTCATCTTTTGAGTTAGTTGGTGCTTATCACTATTAGGCTACTATTGCTGATCTGTGATGAGAAAAACACAAGGAGGCTACATTTTTAATTTCATAGAATTTTTAAAGTGCTATGAAAGCCTGCAACATAGGAGATGTATTTCTATGGTAGTGTCATTTATTGTTGCCATTGTTTGGATTGAGTGATAAATGCTTGACAATTACCACGGAGGTCAATGGAAAAAAGCAGTGTGTGTGTGTGTGTGTGTGTGTGCGCGCACGTGTGTATGTGTGCTGAATTCCAACACAAGTGCAGGTCTCCTCCCATTTCTTGCTTCTGAAAGGCTATACTGAAGTGTGCATGTATTGTGCATGTATGATGATGTTTTCACAGCCGTGTTTTTATTCAAAGACTTGTGTACTTGTTCATTGTCCATACATCCTGTTTTGTAACTACATCAGACAGTCCAGGACCACTCAAGGGGGGCAACCTTTCCTAGTCCATCCAGTTCAACTCAGTCTAACAACAGTCATGTTTGGTTGGGTGGCTTTCACTTAGACTACAGAAACATGCTGCTGATTATGACTAATGGTGAGTTACTCATAATGTTTACACCTGTTATCAGCCAAGCCTCTACAGCAATCAACTGAACTAAATGTAGATATCACCACATCTGGCAACTTATATTTTTTTGTTCTCTTGCCTTATAAAACACTCTTTGGTAGCAGCGATCCTTACTGTGCAGCAGTGCTGTTTGAAAAGCATGACTTGTTTTAACAGTCAACATTCACTAGATATACTCTATACAATGCAATAATGGTGTTGACTTTACACTTATGCTTGAAGTATTATATTTGTCCACCTATTGCACAGATACATGCAGGAGAACATATCAATGTTCGGAGGTCTGCATTTATTTAATATTACGCCTCGATGACTCATAATGAAACTGGCAGGCTATCATGTTTGGATTGCTCATCCAAGGAGTTTGGTGATGACTCAAAAGGGAATTCATGGCCAGTTAGAACTGGCTCTGCAGTCATTATATTTACTTTAATTTTAACAGACACCTCTATCCAAAGTGATATATCAACTACTACATTAAGTGCCATTGTTCTCAGAGCAACTCAGGGTTCAATGCCTTGCTTAAGGGAACAACGGTGGAAGGTTGGCATTGGACCCACAACTTTCTTGCTGCTCTGGGTGTCTGTGTGCAGACTGCGGGTTCCCTTTTCAGTAGAGGTGGGCCATGGAGTCCTTGGGAAGAGAGACGGAGTACAGTGTCCCATCACAGGAGCCATGATAGCCTGTGGATTCCCTGAGTGAATTTGTGCTCTGTATGAGAGAGAGAGAGAGAGAGAGAGAGAGAGAGAGAGAGAGAGAGAGAGAGAGAGAGAGAGAGAGAGAGAGAGAGAGAGAGAGAGCACTAATGCACTAATGGAAACAGAGTTCTTGCCACAGGATTGGATCAACATTTTAAAGTCGAGACCTCAATCCATAAAAAAGTGAAAGCAAAGTATCGTAACTGCCTCAAAACCCAGATTGCTGCTAAAAATGTGCTGCCTACAATGGAGAGGCTTGGTAGGTGTTATAAGAGCCAATTTTATAGCTGTGATGGCTAATAGTAATATTTCTATTGATTATTTAAAAAGGGAATTCATTTACACCATTTAGCATAAAAATAAAAATGTTTAAAAAGAAGGCTTCTTTTCTGATTGCATGTTTCTACCACATTGCCTTACAATCTTCTGGCATGTGGCAGAGTCGTTTATAGTAAGAACAAACATATTGCTCAAGAGAAAACCAATATTAAAACAATATTTGCCAGGGGTATGAATCATTGTGTTCCTAACTGTATATACAAACTCCAGTCCTTTGGCCAGGACTCTGTTTCCAACTTACAGTATATTTGAATATAGCAAATGGTGTTAGTCAGATCACAAGCTTTTCACAGAAACAGCATACTCCCAACATGTATATGGCTTATAGTTTATGGTCTTATAATTGTGTTCCTACCTTTATTACAATGTGCTATCTTACAGAGGTTTGGAAATGACTAACTGGGACTTAGGTGCTTGTCATTATTTCATTAATGGCCTCCTCTTTCTCTGTTTCCCAAACTTGCTTCTTATACCATGTTCTTGTTCAGCCACAGCAAAAATAATAAATTACAATCTAATCTAAAGGGTCCAGAATAGCAATTATCCTTAATCACACACACACACACACACACACACACACACACACACGGAGAGAGAGAGAGAGAGAGAGAGAGATGAGGGGAAATCCACAGCAGCCTAAAGTAAATAACCCAGAACGTATGACCGAACAAGGCCACAGAAAGACCACCTCTCCCAATGTATCAAAGCAAAAGGGCCTCGTGGTCAAACGTGCAGGAAGTCAGAACAGATTTCCCTCAGTAATCATGCAAAAAGAAAAGCAAAACAGCAGCAGGTCACCAATCCATTTACAGGCCATCATATTGAAAGGGGAACTGAAAGAATGTCTAATTAATACGATAGTGAGTTGACCATTTGTATAACCCAAAATGTCTCACTCAGGCACTATAGTCACTACTGCCACCAGGGATGTAGTAGTGGAGACTAAACACAGTTGATCCACCTCTGAAATGTCAGAAACAGAGTTTATCCACCTCTTATTAGAGTTTATCACCTCTCAAAAGAGTTCATTCGCCGATACTTGTATAAGTGAACAGGACAACTATACAATAAATGGGCCTAATAGACATGCAGGAGTGCAAAGGTGTGTAATGATGACGGCCTCCCGATCTGACGGGAGTAATAAAGTGTGGTACTGCTAAGCTACAGAGTCGCCGTTCTACATTCCTGCCCTGTCCACTGGGCTGTTTGTTTTCCATAGGTTTGCACAGGTAGCTTTCTCCTGGGGGAGCGAGGGTACTGTTCCCTCTCACTCATCCCTCCTCTGGGTCCCTTTTGTCGTCGTCCCCCCCCCCCCGGTGGAATTGGCCTTGCTGCTCAGGAGAAAACTTTGTCTTAGCACACAAAGCCGCCTCTCTGTATGTCTGGCCCCCGGGGTCAAAAGGATACGGCGGGAGCTTGTCAGACCTCGCCAATGTTCGCCCACAATGGGAGCCGACCTGGGAAAAGCAATTATTTACTCTACACTCTGTTTTCCAGCTTTTCCTATTTTGCACGGGAGCCTTTTGCTCGTCTGTATATAGGAGCTTCCCTGGAATATCCACATAACGCTCATAAACATAATACTACTCGAGGTCTTACGCAATTTTTTGCACGTGCTAAATGTAATATCATCTAATTTGCCCCATATGAGATACAGTCTCACTCAGTTTCTACGGTCTAATATGAGAGCTACTGCAATCATCTGCAGAATGAATTAAATGAGCCATACACTGATTGCTTCTTGTCACTTGCAATTGACTAAGTGCAGGTATTTTCCTGCATGTTCTCATCAACGGAGAAATCAACAACAGGTGAAAATATGACTGTGTGTAAGGGCCAAAAACATTAAGCTTCTTTGTAACACCAGACTCTCTCAGCACTGACAACCTTTGTTTGCATGGATCACAAATTTCACCACACAAAAACAAACAACCACTGGACCAGAACAAGCCACGGCGGTATGGCCTCTTTGAGCGTGCCAACTGTTTACCTCTCTTTCTCTCTTTACTCGTGGGAGTGCTTTGAAAAGATCACCGAGTCTTTTTTTTCTCTTCTTCTTCAGTCATTGAAATTGTCCATGGGAGACGTTTGTGCGACAGGAGGGCACTTGAGGCGGGGAAAAGATAACACCTGCAGCTGAACAGTCGGCCTTTGTCCACCTGCAGACTCTGCGTCTTGCCCCGGCCTCTTCAACTCTGACTTGGGTGCTGAAGAATGCAAAGAAGCCAAAAGAGCGCAAGTGGGGGGCATTATCTCATAGGTGCCTTTCACCTCCAAACAACCAGTCAACCCTGCCCCCCCTCCCACACACACACACACGCACACACACACACACACACACACACACACACACAAACACACACAAACATACGCACACATACTCCATCCTCCATTCACTGCCATTGTCATTACTCTATGTCTGTCTATTCAAGTGGCGTGACGTGCAGTATGTGATGAAATTAGAATCAATAGAAAGGACATGGTAATGAATCATGTTGGTGTTTCAGTCAGATGTGAGGGCCCGAGACCCAGCCGAGGTCATTTATTGTCCACGATGTAAAATAAATAAACGCGACGGAGTTTCAGAGTATGTCATAATCAAACGCCCGTGAAGCTCTCTGGATTACATCATTGAGTTATCATTGGGTTATACCACGTAGTGGAAAACTGAACGCAACACCCACGTGCGCTGTGAACTGCAGCACACATGGTGTCAGAGCCATTCAGGACTACAAGGGGTTACAGTGTTGTGGTGAAAGGACTCGTTATTTAGCAACACAATGCTTGAGTTTCACCTACAGAGAGTGCGTCATGGCTCCAGTAAGATGACCTAACTGGGGCAGTTGTCTTGTTTTGATGGTTATCAGTTGTGGCCCTCCAGGTTGTATAAAGTAAGAGAACATTCGAAGAGATCGATTATCATTCTCAGCATGATGCTGAGAATAAATTATTCCAGATGAACAGTCTACAGTCCTCAGTCTTTAATAGAATTATGCAATGCAGTATCATTATATTGGGACCATTAGGAAATCATTAACCATAAATATGCGAGTGGTTAAACACAAATAACATTTCCGTATTTTCCTATGAAGGTTTATTGACTGTAGTGCCTGTTGAACTTTCCATTTACACTAGTCAAAAGTAAAACACATTCAAAATATTAACCCTGGATTAATTTGGTACTGAGTGTGTGACAAGACCAGACCAACCGTAGGGCACTCCATCCCATCATCTCGGGAGTCAGGGAGACGGAATCTAATAGGATTAGATGGGTATCAACAAGTGGCTATTTACCAGCTATTTGCTGAAAGTCAATTATGTAGGCTCTATGATAAGAACTCATCAATTAACATATTTACTCTGCAAACAGCTTTGGAGGTGCAGGGCTGTTTAAATGTAGAATGAACAAATGAGCAAATACACAGACACAAACAACACAAACTAACAAACAAACAAGCACACTGAGATGGGTCCGTGTAATCCACCTGGCCTTACACCTGCCTCATGACTGTGTGGGGGTCACCTTGGCTGAACATACACAGCACATCCAACATTGTAATTGGTGAACAGCATCTACATGTGAAACATCAACGCTTACAGAGCAGGTTGATTACAGGTTCCAAATCCCTTACAGAGCTGGGTCACTGAAATACCATGCAAATTAAGGCTTGTGTTTGATAGCCAACTGGGGCAATGACTGAAGCTTCAGTCGAAACAGACCATGAGAATCCAGAGAGGTGCAAGGACAGCATGTTTCGTTTGACACCTCCGTTTCTGACATCTAAGGAGAGGATTAGGCAGCAATGGTCCAATAAAGAAAGTGTGGATGTTGAATTAGCATGTGCAACAGTTGGCCACGTTCAACTATGCACTGACTCGTGTCCAACATTCCCTCCGGCTGTCTTCACATAGAGTACATTCCCCCTTTGCCCTGCCTGGCCTATAGTCTTGGAGGGAAAACAGGAAGTTCACATCAAACACAGCCATTCCGCATGTCATATGCATGAAGAAACAAAACAAACCCAAACACGTGGAGCAGGTCTGGCATGAACCAGCCCTATACTACAGCCATGCCTCCCCATACCTGATTGAGCCTTTTAATCCATGGTGAGTGCTTGTGTAAAAGCATGTGCTTTTGTTTTCATGTTGTGTGACAGACATGGTACATAGTACTGCCATTGCTCATCCCCACATATACATACAGTAAGACCAGGTTTAGGCTGCCTCAGAATGTGCAGCTACAGTTTTGCTTTGGATTTTAATAGTGTGACAATTGTTATGATAATAGCACACTTTTGAGAAGAGGACCTCTCACCCCAACCCCCACCGAAACCAAAATAGTAGAGTGGAGTATGTCTGTGACAACTTCAGCTTTTTCTGTACCCAGGACACTATCTATCTATCTATCTATCTATCTATCTATCTATCTATCTGTCTATCTAAATAGCATTTATTGCGACTAACATACTGTATGTCAGCTATCATAACTCAGGTTTAAGTGCCTTGCTCAAGGGCACAGTGGCAGCTGAGAATTACAGTTTTTCTTAGTCTTTGTATGAGAACTGTGTTAAATGTTTTGAAAAAGGATGTGAAACATGTTAAACCAATGAAATTATGTTTTGCAACTGTGCTAAGAAGATCAAGATAAAGTTTGTGCATCTAAGCAATTGAGAAAAACGAATAACACAACTCGCACAACTTTTCTGGCTATAGCATGCTAGCCCAGCTTCTTAGCCACTATGCTACCATTGCATATATATACTGTGTATATATATATATTTATTGTGCTAATATCTGTGTTTAAGCATCCTCTGTCCTCTCAGCTCCTCTTACGGGTGTGTGTTGTGGACATCGGACTGCACCTCCTTTCCTGCAGTAAAAAGTGCAGCTGGATAACCCAGCGCTCCAGTGAGGGAACTCCCTGGAAATGGACTGAACACTTTCTCCACAGGCCAGCGTTGGTCATCCTGACACGCACATCCCAGGAATTCCTGAGGTGGACATACGCCAGCTGACCAGAGCTTGTGTAAGGAACCACATCACACTTTCAGTTTGAAGGACCAGACAAGGCATTGAAGAGAGAGAGAGAAAGAGAAAGAGAGAGAGAAATAGAGAGAGAGATAGAGAGAGAGAGAAAACAGAGTGAGTGAGTGTGTGTGTGTGTGTGTGTGTGTGTGTGTGTGTGTGTGAGAGAGAGAGACAGAGAGAGAGTGTGTGTGTGAGAGAGAGAGAGAGAGAGAGAGAGAGAGAGAGAGAGAGAGAGAGAGAGAGAGAGAGGAATAAACAATAAGATAAGCTGTTGGCTTCATTTCTGGCATGTGTCCAGCTCACGCGGCACTGGCTGTTGGAAGAGCAAGGCATTGAATAGCACTGGCACAGGGCAGGTAGCATAGCGTGTGAAGCGCTAGTCATGTGCCTGCAACATGTGACAAGCATTTATAGAGAAGTACTTATTAAAACACCATGGTTATCTGACACTTGAGCACACAGGCACAATACTGTGCATTTACCTGTGCAAATGTCAGTAGGCAATTACTATTTTAAGGGTTAAAGAAAAATAGAGACAATAACATCCAGACTTTATTCTGATGGTACTGTATACTAGACCATTAGTGAAAGAATATGACAATTAAGGCATTCCAAGATATAAGGATTTTTCTAATGCTAAACATCTGCTCATATGCACTGTGCATTTTCTGACTATTAATAAACAAGTAAGTGTTAGGATGCAGAAGCGTTTCTTTTGTCTGCGGTGAAAGAGAAATTCAATCCACCACTTTGGGACATTGGGAGGAGCCAATGAAATTTGTCCTCCTCGTGTCTGACGTTTCTCAGACATCTAATACCACAAACATATTTACAAGACACATCAGAGGGAACCGCTTAGTTTCACCTGCATCAATATATTTGCATATGTTTTCATTAACGCCTAGGTTCTATCTTGTTACGCGGTTTCTACCATCTCCTGAATACACTGTTGAAAATGTGGTCCCTGTAGACAGCCCAGGCTCCAAAAACATCAATAAAAAAACAGCCTGGTCCAGCCTGGACCATGAGACATAACAAACTGTTCCAGCCGATCTCAGATGAGATGCGTGTCCATGACCGTTTCAGTTGCAGGGGTGGGAGAGGGGAGCTCTGGAAACATCAGCAGAAGCAATATCGCCCAACCATGCTTGGAGAACATAATCGGAACGTTTGAATAAAACAAGTGTGAGCAAGGATGTGACAGAGGAGAGAGGCCTGTTTGCTTTCTCTAACCTCATAGGTCAACACGGAGTCATTAGCTGTCTATCAGGAGTCTCGCTAGTCACTGGAAGCTTAGGAATGTGGAACCAGAACAGTTAGAAGATGCTTCTGGTTGTTACAGCCTGTGCATAGACACAGAGAGAGAGAGAGAGAGAGAGAGAGAGAGCTATAATTATCTCTACACACAAAGTATGCTGAGCATGCATAAAAGAAGTGGGAAAAAAATCAGGGTCATCTGAGGTGTTCTTTCTTTATTTATTTATTTGTACGGTCTGCTTCACTTCAGGATGTAGTGCAGTGCAGGTGTGGAACACAGAGATGGAGAAGACACACGTGTGACTTGCTGCTATTTTCATTATATGGAGGATCGTTCAGCCCGAGGGCCACACTGTTAAATGGACAACTATGACTGTGAGAGATGTATATGGGTGTGTGTGTGTGTGTGTGTGTGTGTGTCTGAGGAGGGGGGGGGGGGGGGGGTGTTCTCCCCAAGACACCTCTAAGCCTCACAACCAGGGGTAATGGGTGCACTTCAGATAAGAGTGTTTGAGCTCAGTCCATCGCCTGGTCATTTGTAACAGTGAGCAAACAGCATTGTGGTGTTTGAGAGGCTGAGGAGAGCTCATTCAGGGGCAGTGGGAGGAAGCACAGACCTGGGGCTCGGTCAATCATTAGCTAGACACTGGCAACGGCACCGCCTGTCCTGTATCAGTATGCCATATTCACATTCCTGAAGAGCCTAATCCCAAGGACACACACACACACACACACACACACACACACACACACACACACACACACACACACACACACACTCAGAGATGGCATCTTGTGCTGTGGGTTGTAAGTGGCTGAGGTCTCTTGTGCAATCTATGAGGTAAATAAATTGCACTGACATATTTGTTTTTTTTCCCTCTTTGTTGAAGACAAAACAAAATATGACCACATAATTAGCTAAATAAATTAGCTGATGAAATGTTTACCTATGTTTTATCATGTCATATCCACTGCATCTGAGTGAGCTGTTTGATGGATATGACAATACGTTTGGGAAACCTTTGAAAGATATCAAACTCCCTGTAGCTATCAAGCCCCTTTTATATGTTTTACTCCCCCTCCCCCTCGCTCCCTCACAACAATGGGTCAACGTCAGCTTGATGGCCCCCTCCTCTCTGTGAAAGAGGCAGAAACCTGAGGATGTTGCGAAGGCCTGAAGGGCTTGCCACTGCGCCATCAGTCACTCTGCCGAGCGACGCTTGCGACGCTATCAGTCTCGGCTGCAGCAGGGGTGAGGGTCTCTCCAGGCTCCTTATCATGCGGCCCAGTCTCGCCTTTCCGTTAGCGCGGCGGCGCTATCTCGGCGCACCGCTGGCCAGCGAGCGCTGCGCGCTGCCGATTGCTCGCCACAAAAGGCCACGCAGACAGACGCACTGGGCTCCTGACCAGCGTTTAGAATGATGCGCGTGTCAGACGCCAGGGGGACCTTCAGCTGAGAAAGTTTCTCTCGAACAGTGAAATGATTAGACTTAAAGGGATATTCCGCCATTTTTGGAAATAAGCTCATTTCCCACCTCCCCTCGAGCAAAACAATCGATATTTACCTTGTTCCCGTTCATCCAGCCATTCTGTGAGTCTGGCGATACAACTTTTAGCTTCAGCCTAGCATAGATCATTGAATCGTATTAGACCATTAGCTTCTCGCCTGCTAGCTTCATGTTTAAAAGTGACTAAGATTTCTGGTAATTTTCGCATTTAAAACGTGTCTCCTCTCAAGTTAGAAAGTGCAATAAGACCAACTGAAACTGAAACCTGCCGTTTTTCTAGGCTGATTTGACATGGAACTACACTCTCATCTGGCGTAATAATCAAGGCAACTTGCACCCTACTGGCACTACTACTGCTTGTTGGCTATGGGGACTATTTTCAGATGCTGCATACGATATCACTGCGCCTATGGTACGTTTGCAAGTTGCCTTGATTATTACGCCAGATGAGAGTGTAGTTCCATGTCAAATCAGCCTAGAAAAACGCCAGGTTTCATTTTCAGTTGGTCTTATTGCACTTTCTAACTTGAGAGGAGACACGTTTTAAATGGGAAAATTACCAGAAATCTTAGTCACTTTTAAACATGAAGCTAGCAGGCGAGAAGCTAATGGTCTAATCCGATTCAATGATCTATGCTAGGCTGAAGCTAAAAGTTGTATCGCCAGACTCACAGAATGGCTGGATGAACGGGAACAAGGTAAATATCGATTGTTTTGCTTGAGGGGAGGTGGGAAATGAGCGTATTTCCAAAAATGGCGGAATATCCCTTTAAGGCCACGCAGCAGTCAGCCATAGATGTGTGAGAATCATCAACAGGCCTAATGCATAAGTGATTCGCAACTAAATTGGGTAGGCAAAGAATGGTATGGAGCATTGGTGGACATACAGTAAATCTTATATTCAGAATCAGACCTGTACAAAACTCAACCAGGAAAGAGACTAGTGAAGGGATTAGAGATGTATTTCCCTCAATTCCAATTCATCAGCATTATTAAAGAAGTTTCGTTTAAGAAACAACACCAAAAAACAAACCATGTCTCTTTCATCAGAGACAGACTGTCTCATCCATGCAGGTGCATGACTTCAGAGCTCCTCAATACCAGACACCCCCAAGTCACCGCTGGACGGCGATTTAACCTAGAGCCAAGTACGGCGGCGAGAGGACAGCAATGAGGAGAATGAGAGTGCAATCAGATAGCTGTGGGCCGCGCCAGTGCTCTCAAATCCTGGATTAGCTGATTCCACCCTGATGAGCCAGACAGCAGAGGCAGCTCTGGGTGTGTTTCTGGGCCTGGTCTGCAGCAGGGGTGAGTCATCAGCTGCTAAACAGGACTCACCACTCTAAGGAAGCATTGGATAATATAAGGGGAATCTGAAATGATATCACACTAGGAAATAACGCCGCACCATTTGCCATCTTGTCATCAGGTTATATCACCCATGTAATACATTATGACTTGTTCTGGACTTTGATCTTTTTTGATCTCTCTACACCTTTTTCTACACAAAGTAAACATGTCTTAAGTGCTGATTTAGTAAGTATGTACAGTACACTTAAAGTAAGTAAGTAAGTAAATTTAAACAATGTAGCACATTTACATCCAAAGTGTTTTACAATAAAAGAAAAAAGGTGGCACCATACATCTGATACCTCCAGACAAAAAATAAAACAAAAGGTTCCCCCAGATAGAGACAGACATACAGATATAACACAAATAGGATCTCCATCCACACAGTTCCCACAGGCTCAATGGCTGTTGAACGCAAGTCATAAGAGATGAGTTTTTAGCAATGATTTAAAAAAACAGTCACAAAAGATGCTGATTTGAGGTCATGAGGTAGACTGTTCCAAAGGTGCAATGCATTGACACTGCACACCTTTTTCTACACAAAGTAGACATTTACGTATTTGTGGTGAGAGCTCTATGCACCGCGGCAGGGTAGTGCCAACCAAGCTCCGGGGGCCAAGAGGGCACCCAGAGGCCTGGTGTGGGTCCGTCCTGGCGGGCCGGGTCTCAGGGCCCTTTGCGTGTCCCAGCGCCAGCTGCAAATGAGATGTGACAAACTCATGGTCCAGCCGGAACGAGGGAACCAGCCCCTAAACAAACACACGAGCAAGAGCGGCGGTGCCATGCCAGTTCCCAGAGCAAGACCACACAAAGTCTGCCCGCTGTCCACTGGACGCTCAGCGGAAAGCAAGTCGTCACTTTTGCACAGGTCCACTCGAAACGGCGCCGGTGATAGCGATCGGGCCAAACCACATCAAACGCAAAAAACAACACGCAATTACACAATTATTGTTGGGGGTCGAGGGGGAGCATGATAAAGAACCAAAAACGGCAATGTTCACAGCCACAGGCAAAGAAACATTTTCTTTCTGTTTTTCTTTCTTTGTTGCCTTTGCTCTCTTTTTTTTTCCTTTCAGTTGTCTATTTCCCCTGCCCTGCTACTAAATATGGCCTGTTTCCGCCACACATGAGATGGTTGCCATGTAAAGATTTTGCTTCCTTTCTCAGAATGTTCTTTCTCTGACAAAAAAATAAAGAGGAAAATAAGGTAAGTGAGTTACCTACTACCTACTCTCTCAATTTAAGTTCATTACCTACCACATCCGCCTGCCGTTCCTCATTCTCCATTTCATTGGCTCACATCTCACACATATTTCTGTTGGCGAAACAGGAAAGGCACACAAATGAGTAATATGTTTACATGTTTAGGCCCTCGTGTTTTAGCACAGATTCTTTTTGAAACTGAGTGAGACAGTCATTCAGTGACTCCAGCTCAACATCCTCTGCTCAACATGTTCTCCACCTGCGCACATCAGAAACCTGAGCTTGCAAAACACACTGCAACATACTTTAGCAATCAACACGAAGCAATTATGAATCTTTTCAACTCAACCTTTTTTTTCCATTTACAGAACCTGCAAGAACCTGCAAGCGTTTCAAATCAGCAGCAACAGAAGACTTTTTGAATCCTGAAAAAAAAAAAAAAAAAGATTAGGCCTATAAATGGATTATTACATACATTGCGAAATCCCAACATTGACATAACCAAGCAAGTTGTTCTCCCAGGTGTGTGAAACCATATATAGCACGCAAAACAAAAGCAATTAAACAGCATGTAGCCAAAGTAGGGAGACTGTAACGCAAGTTGAGCCCATTCTCTGGCCGTGCTTTTGTGCGCACTGTCGGGGCAGGTAAACAGATCTGCTGCAGACGGTTGAGGTGGAGAGGAGCGCTCCAGGCGCTGGACCAGCATAACCAGGTACGGCCGATTCATTCACCTGTGGCTGTGAGAAAATCTCAGGCTCATGAAAGCCTGCCACGAGAGCCTTCTCACCCATTCTCATGCACCCATCCGTTCTCTTCACCTGCTCTCATGGCCTGGGGACATTGCAGGGGGCTCGAGGGATTTCGTAACTCAGTGGATTGGTTTACCATTAATGTAACTTTTTTTTTTTTTTGGCAGTGTGTGGGGTGGGGGTGGGGTCAAGACAGTGTGACGGTTAACTCTGTATTCCTGTCTTTCAATAGCCAGTGAGGCTTCATGAATGGCACTAGATCCTCACCAGAGGCTACAGACTAAAAATATCCGTTGCTTCTGTTGCTCTCATCTCCCTCACTCCAACTAAGCCTTTAACGGAATGGTTATCAGACATAAGTGGCATTAGTGCCGCGACAAAAAGCGTGTGCTGTAGACTGGCAGTGGTTCCATTATTTCAGATTCAGTTCTACTGCTGCCACTGTAAACACGACCTCACTCAACTCAAAATGAACTGTGTGACTCTGACTCACTAATGAGGAAAAGAGGAATTGTGGAGCCTGGCCATCAGAATCTAGGTTGGTCGTCAAATATCACACAATTATGATTGCTACAAGTTCTCAATTCTTTACGATACGAGGGAAGAAACTTTAAAGCATTATCGAAACAATAGTTCTACAATTATAATTACCCAATGATTACGTTTATTTGTAGAATGGTATGATGATAGAGAGTAAATTTGATGGCTTTTTATCTAGTATACAAACAGTTGGATCCCACATCCGAGTCTGATAGCTTCCGACCTACAAGGAAACAGTGACAAACTGCCTTGATCTTTAACCTTGGTCACAAAAAGACTGACCCAGAGAGAAAAGCAGCTCATTTGTCTGACTGCGGCTTAGTCAGTGTCGGCTTTCCCGAGAGCGAGCCTCCCCTCTTCCTCTCCGTCCCTCTCACCTGTCACTTTCCCAGCGTGACCCAGCCTTACAAATGTGCTGGCCTCTTTCTCTGAAAAACCTCAGACATTTTGACATATTGTGTCCACTGTAATCAAAGCCTCTTCTGACCCTGCCACCCCCATTCCCCCACCCCCCCCTTTCTCTCCCCTCGCCCTCTCCATCTTCCTGCTTTATGGCAGTGGCATTGCCTCGAAGGCACTCACCACCAGAGACTCTTTTTCCCACCGACACCGCCGACGTGGGCTTTGGGAGGTCAGAAGTCCCCCATTCAGGAGATCCAGAAGAGAGCCCGTGCTCAGACATGCTGTTTACAAACACATTATATGATGAGTAAGAGGCCGATCCTGATCATATCTGCCCACACTTTCCATGTCTGGACGCTCTTATTCAGATATGGGCTTCTGCCAGTCTCATCATCATACGTGCAACAGTCATGTGCTCATCATCTCGGGCATTAATCTTTAAACTATGCGTGCTTCTCGCAATGTAAACAGGACACAGCGTTCAGATATGGTCTCTCAGATATCTGAAATCAGCCAATGCAGGGCCACATTTCTGAAAACAACCCAATTAAGAGATAAATGGCTGTTTTGAAATGACCCTCCATATTTTTTTTCCTGAGCTCAAATGACACTGTGAATAGTCATCCACTTCGTGAAGCAATTTTGTAATTAGAGACCACAAAAGAGACTTTGAGTGGATCACGTCTATTTCTACCACTATCACTACTGTGAACTGATTGTCAGCTGTATACAGCACAGAAAAGCATGCCAAAAACACTCATAGAAATAACCCATCATTACAAATACTGTAGACCAAGGTCACAATACACAAGTGATAAAGTGCAGCACACATTTCCTCACTTCAGGATCCTGTGTGTGTTGACACAAATAGACCCTACTATAGCCTACTGCTGTTCATCTCACCAGGGATTGGTGGATGTTTCTAAAATATAACAAAGAACCGTAACAGATGTATTGGTTACACACACACACACACACACCTATGCACACACACACACTCGCACAAACAGCGTCGCAAACAGTGCTTTAATGTTTTTCTGTTCTGATGACATAACCTGAACTGTTGTTATTGAGATGACAGTAAATGGAACACGTATGATGGAAACTGAGTCAGGCCAGGGCTGAGGTGATATCAGAGCGGCCCAGCTCACGTCTGTGTGTCTGGAAACAGGAAAGCCCTCTCTCAGATAAGGGCCGCGCTCATGGAACAGGGTCACAGCACCTTTCCATCAGCAATAGGG
This sequence comes from Sardina pilchardus, assembly GCF_963854185.1. Classification (NCBI taxonomy): domain Eukaryota; kingdom Metazoa; phylum Chordata; class Actinopteri; order Clupeiformes; family Clupeidae; genus Sardina; species Sardina pilchardus. The sequence continues at coordinate 40,252,765 of NC_084995.1, read as the reverse complement.
GTACGCTGGCGTCGGACCACCCCTCTACCCAGGAGAGGTCGGAGGTCAACACACACGCGTGGCACCGCAGCCCAGAATAGACCGGCGGGTGACCTCAGTGCGTGTGTGACCCCAGGCACCCCCCCCCCACACACACACACACACACACACCACCACCATCACCGCCGCCCCTTGTGCTTTCGAGCAATCCATCCTGGTCAGGCGGGACACAATAACCACCGCAGCTGGTTGAGTGAAGTGAAGGCAGATCGCTCTCGTCCAATAACAGAAAGCTGCTGCTGCTTACCTGTCCACTCAGGTGTAGCTATAGTGCACCTTAAGGACAGACATTCGACAGAAGACACCTGTAGCCCGGGGATGTGAAAGCCACGCGGCACGGCTGGCTTTACGGCCGTCTAAATGATCCTAATGGCTTCCCAGGGCTTTGGATTGTGCTCCTGGGTCCGGGGCAGACTGGTCGAAAGGTGTCGGTAGAAGGAAAAGAGGAGGCGGCAGGAATTTATATGACCCGCCGGTGGAAGTGGTCAGATTCAACAGCACCGGGCAGCCTGTAAAGCACTGGGCTATTAGGCCATAGTTTATCACCCTAAAGCATGATGAAGACAGCAGCTTTTACTGGGGGAGAGGGGGAGGCCTGCTAGTGACGTGAGGCGGAGACGTATGGCTGATATCACGTGCTGAAGTTGCTGAAGTCCTGCTGCATTCTATAGAACGATACTACAGAAGTCACGTGCTGCATGTGGTTAAAAATGCATGTCTGTGTGTAACCGCACTTAGTATTCCACCATCTACTGCACATACTGTTTGTACTGTAATAACTGTACTACTTTCTAAAAACTATGTGATTCACACTTGCAAGAATGTTTGGGGAATTAGTATCGTCGTAAATCTTTTGTGTTCTCCCTCGGGCAAAGGGCCTTCGCAACACCTCTCATTTGACTCTAATAAAGTCGATGCCATTTATTCAATAAAGAAGTCACAGTCTGATCATGTCTTGTATGTAAGAGTACTGTTCTGTACCGTTCATTCATAATGGGGTGATCCTTATTGTAGGATAAGCTTTTCTCATTGATGACTGGCTTTTCGGTACAACGAGCTGAACATTTGTGGACAACAAGTCCTCCCGAGGTCCGAGTCAAAGAGCTTAAGAGGAGAGGGTAGTCGAGTAGAGAAGTGTGGGTGAAAAGAAGTAGAGGATGGCAGGAATTTATATGACTTGCTGGGATGCGTCCAAACAAGAGAAAGCTCTACCCCTCAATCTCAAAGCACCCCCGAACCCTTAGCTATCACCCCAAAGGATCATTAATCGACTGACATGGGATTTATAACTGAGGGGAAATTCCAAATGGACTGGTGAGAGAACAGGTTTATGGCCAGGAGGCAGCAACCGGCAGGTGTGCCGAAGTCATAATGCATACTTTACACGAGCAAGGACAATACTGCAGAAGTCGTTCTAGAGGACTTTGATTTGACCTGATTTTGCACAGAATGGGAATCTCACAAGGTCACTTTTAACAAGACTGAAATGGACGATGAACCTCGGAGGGCTCTCAGCCAGCACATTATTTTTCGGTGGAACTTCATAGTCTGATCATGATGCAGTATTTGTAAAGAATAAGAATAGAAAATGCAGGTCACTTCTATCAATGCTTTGAAAGACCTGTTCTGATACAGCCAAACTGCCAAAATAGATGGCTGATCAATAACCTCAGATAAGATGCCCAAATGTTTGTGTTGACTCACCAAAGCCACATCACACACATGAGTCGAGCCGACCGCTGGCAAAAGCGGAACAGCCTCTCACACCTTTCCCGTGAGAGAGACAACCCTCTGGAATTTTGGAGCTGGGGCTGCTGAATAAATGACCTGTGCAGATTTTTGGCGTGGCCCCTGCCTCGTATACTCTGTCTTCTTAGGCGAGGCTCCCCCATGCTGGGCCCGGTGTGTCCAGGCTAGCTCAACCCCTGGCCACCTGCTGGGGCGGCAGGGAGCTGGGGCAGGCCAGGCCAGGCCCTCTCCTTAGGTGTTTAAAAGAGAAACTATTAAAGGAATCCCAGACATGCCCCCAGTGCCTTGGCTCACGTCCCTAATGACGATGCCTTTCCCAACACTCAGCTTCTTCGGAAATGTAATCAGATTGTTTTCGTGAACTGATGAAATTACGCCATTTGTGTTGACTTACCAAAGCCACATCACACACATGAGTCGAGCCGACCGCTGGCAAAAGCGGAACAGCCTCTCACACCTTTCCCGTGAGAGAGAAAACCCTCTGGAATTTTGGAGCTGGGGCTGCTGAATAAATGACCTGTGCAGATTTTTGGCGTGGCCCCTGCCTCGTATACTCTGTCTTCTTAGGCGAGGCTCCCCCATGCTGGGCCCGGTGTGTCCAGGCTAGCTCAACCCCTGGCCACCTGCTGGGGCGGCAGGGAGCTGGGGCAGGCCAGGCCAGGCCCTCTCCTTAGGTGTTTAAAGGAGAAACCATTAAAGGAATCCCAGACATGCCCCCAGTGCCTTGGCTCACGTCCCTAAGGACGATGCCTTTCCCAACACTCAGCTTCTTCGGAAATGTAATCAGATTGTTTTCGTGAACTGATGAAATTACGCCACTGTATAACTTTTAAGGTTTTCAGGTCTTCACCTTAATGTACTATAAATCATTGTACATTACATTCAAATCAATGACTTTTATTCTTCCAGACTGCTCAAACAACTGGGAAACTCAGTAATTATACATAATCTCCTGCAATTACCCACAACAAGAGATGGCATGTGCAAACATTTTTGGCAATATTACATGATGTCAACAATGGCAGCCATGTTTCATAACTTCATTTGAAGTAAGAAATGAAACTGATCTCAGACAACTAAAAAGAATGAGAACTGATGGCCGAAAAAAAACAGGACGCTGAGGGTGGAGGTGGATGCTGAGGAGGAAGGCCTAGCTAGCCCCACCCAAATTAAACTGGCCCCATTAACAGCGCTTCTGACGGGCGGCGTGTGTAATTTTGGGGGGGGGGGGGGGCAGGTTAAATTACAGGCCAGGGTGTTTGGCGTGGCCGGGACTGGGACCCAGGGCTGAAGGCCGGGGCCCGGGCCCACCTGCCCCACAGGTCTGAGAGTAAGGTGAGTGGGGCCCCTGCTGTGGAGGGCAGGGCCCCTGAGGCAGGCCTGGGAGTGGAGCTCCATGCTGGGCCTCATGAGGGGCTGCCCGCCCCTCTCCACATGCTCTCTCCTGGGCCGCGGCGACCCCCTGCAGCACTCATACCTGCCCTGGATGCAGCAGCCAGCACACACAGGTGAGTGGCCTCACTATGGGGCCAAAGCAACTATCAAATGCTCTTTTGGGTTGAGCTGGACAGCTTGGGGAAAGAGGTAGAATCTCTTCACTTTGTGAGGATTTGCTGCATTTTTGTACAACTTAAACTAGCTACTGTAAAATGCTTTGGTGAGTTTTTTTTCTTTTAAATAAGTGGAACTGTGGATAGATTGTATTTGTAATGCAGTGAAGTGTGCACTGTGAAAGGAAGGTCTGAATTGTTGGAATGCCTTTCATACTATGATAATCTGCAATATTGGAATTCAGTGGTTGCATTCAGCTGGCTTTATCGTGTTTGTGAAATGCATTCTTAGTAATATATCCAAATAACCATAATAACATGTTGATGTTGAGCTTGAACTGTAAGGGCAATTTATAAAACAAACTTTACGAGCCGGTTTGCGGCACCCCCAGGTTCTGTGTTTGCAAGCATCAGTGAAGCATTTGTGCTTATCAGTGTTTTTTTTTTTTTTTAATTTGTTGGTTGATTATAAGTCATATTCCAACACAATTCCTGGCACTTTAAGGGTGTGGGTGGTATTTCCATAACCACAGTTTAAACGTAACACGCAAAAATAACAGTCAATGCTGTTTAATGTTCCAGTGACTGACAGCCAATGGATCAGGGCCAAAAACAACTGTCATTTCTGCCCGTATGTGTCTTTGATACCAGTATTCTCAGGAGAATCTGATGTGATGTTGCACCAACTTCCGTACTGAACGATTTTTTTGTGTTTTCTCTGCAAAGATATAAAAAATGAAAATCAGGCAGGGTAAAAAACTGGTTAAAAAAGTGTGGAGCTGCAATGTGATGCCTTACAGGGTCTTAGTGAACAAGCAAGAACAAAGCTATGAACAAGACAAAGCTGATTCCACCCAAGCCTTGAAGCAGGCCAGGGTGTAGATTTATAATGGCAGCAGGGGGCCAGGTAAGGTCAGCGGAATGACCATTCCCCAGACCCGGCAACAAACCCCAAGGAATACTGTATGTAGTTGTACATTGTAATTTCATTTTACATTACATTTGGCTGATGCTTTTTAGCTAAAGCGACTTACAACATGGTAAACAGTTTAAGCTTTTTAAAGCAAATCTCAGAACAATTCTAGGAAAAAACTTGTGGGCGATAAGAATTAGTGCATCAGTGAGTGCTGTTTTAAAACAGTCAGTTCAGTGTCAGTTCTAGTGAGGTGGCAGGTCTAGGATCAGCAAGCAGCATTGGCGCTTCCTGACTCATCTTGGGCTTCATCACACTCCTCCACTTCATCTACAGTATATGCGTCACTCTCAATGATGACCTCTTCATACCCAGCCCATACAGGTTTAGGCTCACATTTTCTACCGGCATTTTCACGCCATGTGATAAGTTAGGACACATACTGGGGCCACATTTCCCAACAACTTCCGCCTTCATGCTCTACCATTTATACTTTGTGTTCTTTACGTTCTTTGTCCTTTGGAGATGTTCCCCCGAAATATCTACTTCTACCTGACTAACTTACTGTAAGTATAGTTTAACTACGTGCACTTTTAATGAGAGTGTGAAAAATTGACTCTCTGTGTTAGTGTCTGAAGGTAGGCCTATGCACTGACTTCAATGTAGGTTATGAGCTATGGATTGCAGTACATACGTGTGCTAGTTTGTGATTCAATTTAATAGAATGCAATTAGACATTAATTAGCGGTTAACGACAAATCTGTTGCAAACACAAATCTAGCAACATTCCGCCTATATACATCCTAATTGGGGAATATATAAGAGTGTTTTATATACTCTTTCTGATAAGATAAGAATCACCTGCACTCATACACCGGCATTATCATCCTTACTTTAGGCCTACTCAAAGGGGAATCATACCGAAGAATAAACAACTTCAGAAATGTATTAAATCAATAAATGTAGCCATGGATGGTGCAGTGATTCTCACAGCAGGGTGTGACACTACAGTGTACAAGCTGTCTAATTTGAAACTTAGTGAGGTATTTAGACACTTGCCACCATGTATGTGCTGCAGCACATTTTCAAAGGAGATACTGTATACAGTATGGGCAAATGCAAAGGGAATGTGAGGCTGCAACTGTCGGAGTAATTATTACCTGAAAATAGTATTGCCCAACTGCCTATCCCTACCTGGCCCTACCTGACTGAATCCAACCGGTACAAGGGAGGAGTGTCATACTCTCCATGTAGAAAAGATACCAGACATGCAGCAAAAACACCTGTTTATACAATCTCAATAGTAAAGAACCAGGCCCTGCCAGGTTTAGACCAACATTGCCCAACTGGCAGATACCAGCACTGTAGGGACAGGGACCGGACAGATTCTCACGGCAGGGTGTGGCACCTGAGTGTGCAGGCTTAGTCAGCAGACATTTGGAGATGTGCCATACTGTATGACGCTTCATACTGTAGTTTCAGCACACTTCCAAGGAAAATATGAAATATATGTAAATGCGTTTATAGTAAAACAATTTAACTCTTTCAACACTATGAGAAAAAAAATCCCAAAGCCACAATGAAAACGGTAGCCATTATTTGACCTGGTGTGTGTGTGTGTGTGTGGGGGGGGGGGGATGGTGGGGGGGTATAATAAATCCAAAATGGCTCAAAGATCACAGATCTTCAGTATAAAGTTCAGCTTAAAGCAGAGATGGATGGGACGCCGTCACTGGTATACGGTGCCTGGTGGGCTTCACCGAGACGGGGGGCAGGAAAGGGTGAGGCTGCCCACGGAGGAATGTTGTTGCTGTTTTAAGTGGCCATTACTACCTGCTGGCTCTCTTTCTCCGCGGCCTCTTTTGCCTGGGGATTCGATTGGATTGGCGCTGTAAACCCCTTGTGCCTGCACAGGGGCTGCTCCCCGAGGTAAGTGGTGGGAGGCAGGCCCCTCATTCAGGCCCAGCGGGGGGCTACAATCACAGGCCAGCCTTAGCCTTTGGCCTGCCCTGCCAGAAGCAGAGCAGCCCCCAGCAGGAGACCCTATCCCCGTTACACAGCCCCTGGTGCTTCAACAAGCCCAAATGACTCGCAGCCCAATGCTAATACTCACCTTAATGTGCCTACTGATGTGGCTTGGGCAACTGCTGGGGTGTGCTGAGGTGACGGTTCTAACAGGGGAGAGCTCTGCTGTAAGACAAGCTTCAAATCTGCACCAATACGTGAAATAACAAGACAGTGGCTCAGATTTATGGGGAAATAAGGTGTTAATGCTGCTGTTACCGAGGGCCAAGACTATGCTTTTTGCTCAGAGAGTCATTAAAACAGCCCTGCATTCATACCAGTGCAGTGGAGTTGGGAGAGAGAGGGAGGCCTACTAGTACATCCTGACAGAGGCGATCCCACCTTAAAAGGAAACGTGGCACACAGGGCCTGTCATGTACAGTACAGTACGTGCGCTCAGTGTCAGTTCACACTGGGAGGGGACAAGGAGAGAGAGGTCAGGCACAGTGCTTCCGCCGCAAGGGGCTGAGGAATCACTAAAACAACAAGGGACAAGCAGAAAGCAGCCGCTTAATCCCCACAGGATGTTTCAAAAGGACTAGACACCTGTTTGTCTGTCATCCAGCAAAAAACCAGAACGGCAGGGCCGCGCCGAGGTGGAGACGTTACCAAGGCTCACACTAGACACTCACCACACATGATAAGAGACTTGTTGGAAGTTCACTTGGTTTCCTTACCTGTTCAACCTATCAGTCTTTCAAGAGAGATCATCTGGGCTTTCAATCAGAGACAGCGTCTAGAAAAGAAAGAGGCGTCTTAGTTAGTTTTAGACGATAAGCCATATCGGACCTGACCAGCATGTCACCCCTGTGTTATACCTGACAGTTAAGGTGGTGCAATGCATAAATGTCTCAACGGTTCTTGGCTGTTCTTTTGTTTTCACAGCTGCCTCCTCCGCTCGCTGGCCCTAGGAAGGCAGGGGGGAAAGGTCTCCGCACATTACACGGACAAGGAGGTGAGCAGACCCGCGTCATTGCCTGGACGGGTCAAGCCTTCAGAGAGAGGGCCGAGCGGCGGTCGGACTCGCCGTCGGACACGGCCCCCCCCCCCCCCTGCAACCGTGCCAAGATGGACGCCGGAGGGCGCGGAGGCCACTTCCTGGATCCATACATCCACACCTCAGCCTGGCCGGAGTCCAGCGCCTCTTCAGGGACGTGCCGAAGGGCTGAGCCGCCCGGGGACGTATGGGCAGCTGCTCCACAGCACAGCACAGAGAGCTCCACGTGGCTCGGCCACATGACGGACGGAGCTCAGCACACTGAACACGGGCCGATGAGCAATGTTGCCGGCCATTGCCAATCACATCACTGGTGCCATAAGCTCGTATTGGATGATCATGCTAATTTGCTTATAGTGCAACCACATTATTGAAAAAAAACCCAATAATAATTAATTAAAAAGTGAATTACTCAATCTTCCTGAGATTTATTGGTCTGCCATATTCCCATTGATATTGGGCCAACCGGCCACATCTTTTTTCTGGTGAGCTATGCCAGAAGGCAAATTGGCATGATCATCTAACCAGAACTTATGGCACCAGTTTTGGCACCAATGACTGTCTAGCAACACTGCACAATAAATTGCCCCACGTATCATCACATTCAGAGGTTTCGCAAGACTCAAGATGCTCCCGTTCTGTAGCTGTCCATACTGTTATGTTCTGCATTGTGGAAAATGAACGAGCACAAGGTGCTGACAATGCCTTGATTTACAGGTTCAAAGATCTCTCAACAGGAAGAACTTACACTGATAACGCAAATGCCTGGCCAAGATGTCTTTTAGTGATTGTTTGATGCAGCAGTCCCCTTTATCCACCACAATTTCCAGAAACATGTTACTTGGTCCAATCTGTTAACATTCAAGTTCACTGTGGAAAATTGTTGTTGAACAATTACTTAGCATTATGTACACCGAATAAAGTAATGGAACCTTAATTGGTCACTTTGAATAAAAGCTTCCGTAAAAGGAATAAATGTAAATATTTCAACACTAACTCATATGCATTCTGAATGTGTACGCTGGATTGTGAAAAATGAGAAAATCCGCTAAATGAAGGGCAGTAAAGGGCGTGTGTATAAGAATGCAGGCTTCTTGAAGGCTCTTCCTGGAGGTCCGGCCGCTCATATTTACAGATGTTTTCCTGGCTTTTTGCACGACTGCACCAGTTCTGTGCCAAGACGAACATGCCCCTCTTATGCAAATGGGGGCTGGACAACCACAAGCGACAGATTCCAATAGATTGAAGCCTTGCTTTGAGTATATTTTCATGATTCACAGCGACAAAGTCAAATATTAAAAAAAAAAAAAAAAAAACTAAAAGAAGAGCATCGCTTGATGCTAATAAAGAACGGTATGTTGTGCCAAATATTATCATATAAATCTGTCAATGAACTCTGTAGATGTGGATTTAATATCCAGTTTAAACTTGGACACTGAAAGAGTCCTACCGGTTTATTAGATTTCCCAGCAGGAATTATGTTGTAAATCTGAACTGGTCTGGTAGCTATCCCATCCTGTATCCTCTGTTTGTCTATGACTCTGACCCACATTAGTTGCTAATGTGACTGCGTGTTTGTCTTGAACCAGCACCAAGATAAACAAGGCACTTTGATGTCACTGAGGGCCTGGGCTCATTAGGCCGGCCCGGCTGCTGACAGTTCCCTCAAATGAGCCTCCACTCATGGGCCCGGCCAGGGGACGCAGGCAAGAGGAGCATGGGGTCTGCAAATGACTGGGCTGTAGTACTCCTGGAAGTCACGTTTGTTTGCATTTATGTTCAGATTTACATTTCTTAGCAGGCGCTTTTGAGCAAAAAATATGTACATTATATTTTAACCAAGGATCAAATTAAACTCTACCTACCCCTACCATCAGTATTCCCAGAGAAACTCACTTTTGTTTGAGGGAAAGCCAGGCCTGCCGCCTCTTTGTTTGTGTCCAGTTTGCAGGGCCTGGGTTGCCTACAGAGACCTTTTTTTTTTTTACAGTGTACTGATGGAATGGGCAGCTAGCAGTTGTGAGAAGATGATTTCTGAATGTGACAAAAAATGTCATGGGCTTGAAATTGCCTGAAATTGCCTAAAGGAAGACCTAATACTGATCCTTCTTCTAAATGTCCAGTATTGTCTTTCCAGCTTAACGTGTAACTCTTTTTCTACATGAAAACACATCAAATAAGCTATGGAGACAGTATTTTTCGTTCATCAAGCACTACAAAGCTTGCACTGATGTGCGCTATAGCCCAAAATTGTGCTTTCCAAACAGCATTTTGTAACCAGAAATATTGTTCAAAATAGCACAAAACCTCAGGGTCCTTACACATAAAATGAAGAACCAACATCGAACAGAAGTTAGCGAACCTAGCGTTTATTACAGAAGGCTGTAAGAAAACTTGCCAACTCTCCTCTGGAAGGAAAGTCGAGATCTCACGAGACGCAATCACCTGATGCGGACCTTCCTTCGAGAGAAGCTGGAAGGGGGACAGTTGGTATTTTACAGTTTTTCCAAATCCATTTAAATAGCTGGGCAATGGGAATTGCCATCGACCACCTATCAACCAATTGAATGCCTTCCAATACTCATCCTTGAAGTGAAAATGCTATAACAGTAGGACCTAATTGTATAGATTTGCAGTGTTTCTAACATCACAGAAAAATTATACACAGATAAATGGTGTAGAGAATTCGGCTCTGTCACTTTGGACTTAGCCTGAACTTAGACTTGGATTGAGTCCACAATCCAATGATTGTGGACTCGATCTTGACTTGGTCTCGACTCGTCCTGGTCTTGGGACTTGAAAAAGGTGTTAACCACAACTCTGTTAGAACCCCTTACAGACATTTTTGGCGAACAGTTGCCTTACATTTGCATATTAGGTTCCTGGCAAACAGCCAGGGTTAACCTTTGGCAATGTTGTGTTGGCAGTCCTGAATATTTTCTAGTGAACTCAATTTGTTTACCAAAAATCATCCATCAAATTTTGCTGCAACTCTGCCACAAATATGTAATGAATGCCTGATGAAGTCTACATGTGTGTTATGTGTTAGCCTCGCTTCCGCTCAGCCTCTCCCAGTTTGTTTGCACTGCTGAAGCACTTCAGGGTGAGGCCATGTAGCACTGCCTGCTAACACGGAGGCGCTGTGTCATCATCACAGTGGGGTAAAGTGCCCTGGGCGCATAGCGCTCGTTCGGCTCCTTCCTGTCAGGACTGGACGCACATCCTGTAGTTTCACAGGGACTGACGTGATGTGGGAGCACATCCCATAGTGTTTCAAGACAAGCGAAAGACTTGATTCCCTTCCCATCTGATAAGGGCCTGAGGACTTGTGATTCAGCTGCTCGATCAAGGCTCACTCTTCATATCTCTCATGTTGATCAGTTCCTCTCTAGTCAACATGCAGTCATTATACAAAAAAAACACAGAAGTAGAGTGTAAAAGCAACACAGTCACACCAAACTTCACAAGATGGGTGGAACGCAACCAGAGACACTGAACACCGGACGCAAGCGTTCCGTGAAATATCCGTTTGTGTGGTCCACTTCGGCTCCCCCTCGCCACCGCACACCTCTCCTTCCTCCCGCGTACGCTCGGCCCAGTGAACATCAAACGTGGCGCACGTGGGAAACACAGGCCGCCAGAAGCGGACACAACACAGGGGGAAAACCCTCTCACAAAAAAGCCCGAAGTGGGGGTCCCTCGTGAGCGGCGGCAGCAGTGGCCTGCGTCTCTCTGTCTCTGGCGGGCCCCCGCTGACGGTCCCCAGTCCCCGCCGTGTGCTGAAGTGGCCGCCCGTGTTAACTGATGGAGACATGGGTAAGAGAGACTCTGCAGCGGGGCAGGAAGTGGCCGTTAGCCCAGAGCTCATTAAGCCCATTCCTGGAGGAACATGAGGGAGGCCATCACCTCCCACTTCCTCCAGGCCTGCGTGGTGTAGGGAATGAGCACACTAGGCACCCCAATGACCATGGTAGATTAGGGCAGAAGCTCTCAACCTTTCTGGGGCCAAGGCACACTGAATGTGAAACCAAGGCACGTCAACTTCTGCTAACTGATTATGAAGCATCACACACATTCTCTCTGACGAAGATGTAATCTCATCGAAACGTTAGTCTTTTGCTGTGCACCAATGCATTAAAAAACATAAAGTCTTAAAGACGTCTGTGCTGTTCCGGTATCTTCCTCATCTGCGTCACGAACATTATTAGGTAGCTATGGTGTTTATTGCCACAGGTCTGCTCTATTCAGAGTGTTCATGAGCTGAGACAACAAGCATAGGCCTATGCTCACATGATGTTGACATGATGCATTAATGCATTTAGAAATCATTTCAATGCCCACAAATCCAATCAAAGATATTCTGAGGAACAGAGAATCCAAAATGTTCTGTTCGTATAGCTCACACTTGCACACATATTTCTCCTGCTCGTCCTGCTCCCTTCAAGCGCAGGGCTGTGACGTGCAAGTGCACAAACCACTCCCCTGATATACCGTAAAGACACCTGAGGAATAGCTTCCACCGAAAATCCTGATTGCCCACAAAGATTACTCACACCCTCACCCACACCCTCACCCACACCAAAGATTACACACACACACACCCATCCACCACCACATAGACACACACAAATCATACGGAATGATCTTCTTATACAGCCCTGTTTCAGTGAACTCGAAACTAACAAACAAAGTGGAGGCACTCTGTCCCCCAAACAATAAAACAAAAATGTTTCTTAAGGAGCTCTGGATGGAGGAGTGAGCTACCTCTCTGGCGTGTTTTACCTTGTTCCGTTGTTTGGCAATTATTTCAAATAAAATGTCAATTTCTTTGGACGAAATCGTCTGCTTATACATGCATCACTGGTTGTCCTACCTTTAAGGTATGCATGCATAGGTCTTGTAGGTGTCAATCCTTCTCTGCTCATCTCACCTCTCTCTCTCACACACACACACACACACACACACACACACACACACAAACACACGCACGCACACACACACACACACACACACACACACACACACACACACACACACAGACAAACCTCCTGTCACCATGCTCACTGCGACACTGATGAAAGATACATTTGATTAACTCCAAAAACAGAAAACACAAACATTTAAGCGAAATGTCCTCTCCTGACCACAGGGAAACTACTCTTGAAATCTTGAAATGGCACAATAATCCTATCTAGCAAGATAGCATTTGCGCAATGTTTCAGCGATAAAGGAAAAGAACTGTATCAAATTATTTCATGCACTTTTGTGCACAACTGCAGGCATTGCTCTGATCTGTACGTGATGTGCAAATATTAGCCCTATCATGGTACATATGATTACACTGCATTTAGTCTCGTTTGCTGGTGTTTCCATCTGCATGAGTCAGAGCCTTAATCTTTGCACCAGGTGTGTACCCTTTGCATTAAACGAAAGTCTATCAAGCCAAGAGTCGCTTGCGCCCTTTGAATAGACCACCAAGTATCGGGATGAATTATATCCTGAATCTACAAGAGTGTACTAGACATGGTGCAGAGAGCTCTCAGCTCCTGCACAAGCAGCCTCCCAGCTGTGCAAACCTGATAAGATCTTGGCCTGCATGTCTCATTCTCTCACTGCAAACTGAACTTTGACTGTAAATAGAAGATTAAACTGGCCAACACTTATCCACACCTTAATGAACCAATCAATCAGTCCCAAACCGAACAGTGGCCTGGGCTGACCAGAGGAGAGAAAGAGGAGAGAGAGAGAGAGAGAGAGAGAGAGAATGCTTTTCAAATAGTACTCTAGGTACTGACGTACGCCGGTGAGAGCTATTACTAGAGCTGACAATGCGCTTCGATAAGCAATCACAGGGCAAGTGGCAAAATGTTTGGTGTTGAACTTCAAATAGCATGCATTAACATATCTGAAACAACCACGAAAAGTTAAAGAGACAAATACTAATATTTCAATGAATTACAACATCTACAGTAAGAAATCCTTTCAAATTGCCTTAGATTTGGTAGAGATGTGAACTCTGTGAATACTGTGGGATTAAATTGTCCTGAGGAAATGTTATAGTTTTCAGGTATCTGCTGTTACTCAAACATCAAATATACTGTAAAATGACTAGGCCTACTGTACACTGTTGAAGTACAAATAACAACAGATTTGCTGGCCCCACGCTTTCTTTGACAGGAACGCTCCCTCAGTTAATCCACCCTCATCTGAAGAAAGACCAGCAGAGGAGATAACACCTACACATGCGTGAGGACACATGGGAGATGTGATTTCAGGCAGTGTGCCAAGTAGTTTCATAAGCTTCCCAAGAATCTCCCCTCTTTCACCCTTTTCTCTCTACCTGAATTGTCAGAAATAACAGTCATAAGCGAGTAATGGATATCTATTTGCACCTTGACAGAGTAATCCAAGTCTTAATGCCAACAGTGTCTTCCGACATAGTAGGACTGTCAAAGTCGAGATGGAGAGAGGAGAGAAGAATGCAGTACTGTGAGAAAAAGAAACACGTATGTGGAACAGGACATGAATGTGGCCAGATAGAACAACTGACTATAGTATTACAGTAGCCTATATAGGCTATTCCATAAGAAATATACTACATAAAATGATTTGCAGTCATACAAGAACTGCTGAGCTATGATTAAGAGCACTTTGTATTGGAGTTCTGAAGTTTATTGGTTCAAGTGTGCTGCTCCATGTGCCATGAACCTGTAACTTTTTCCCCCCCCCCGAGGCTGCTTAGTATGTTTACTATTGAAGATAAAACTACATCCTCATTACATTAAACTGTACCTGAGGCAAAACACTATGCATTTCATCTAAGCATCCAAAAGACCTATTCCAATGCCCTAAACATGTTTTTGAGGCATATTGCATGATGTGGCCACTATTTTTTGTCTTTTGTCTAACTTACCCCAGTATGTTACAACCCACCACGGTAGTGGAGTTGGTTGTGATAACTGATCACCTTGTATTCTATCAAATGACAAGTCAATGTGGATATTTTGGGAAACGGTTACAGGATTTGTACATCGCTTTGGACAAAGGCGTCTGCTAAATAACCATAGCCATAGCCATAGCCATAGCCATAGGATTTAGAGAATTACAGGTGCTGAAGAAAAAAGTGCTACAACCATACCCCCCCCCCCCCCCCCCCCCCAACTCCACTCCACTCCACTGTATTGATCTGATGTCCAGAAGATACAATCAGCGTTCTTACACTAACATACAGACTTTCATAAAACAATTGCACGTGTCTGCCGTCATATTTTCCCATTGGCACTGTACAAGACAACTACGCAATATAACGCATATAAAAGTATGAGCTGTGCCTTTATGCCATCTGTCAGAAAAGATTTACGTGTGGGCGCAATGGCGCATGGTAGGCTAGCCTATACAATTAAGTGCACTAGCACAGAAAGACGACGAGACAGGGAGGGGAAGAGGAATGAAGTGAACTAGGAGAATATATATACACAGAAGGAGAAGGGGAGGAAGAGGCGGCCTTCTGACCCGACAGGCACGGAGGTATGTGGCTTCTATCCAGGATGGTAGCGGCATGGGCCATGGCACGTATCAGTAGTCCCCCCGGGGAGACTACAACGAACCGTTTCAAAATTAAAAGAGGAAACCCGGGGCTTTTGCTGCTACTGAACATCAAAGGCCCGGGACGGGATGGTAATTGCCAGTGGTGATTCTGGGTTTAGATCCTGTTGTGCTAGTGCACCAGTAGACTGTCACTTCTCTTGCGCTCACCCCTCCCCTCGATGTCGCAAAGTTCTCTCACACACTCCACATTTTCGTTATCACAGTGTGATGCAGCATTGGTCATAATGGCGCCTTAGATCAAAATACAATTTAGCATGGTGCATGGTGCTGTGGTCTGATAAGGCTTCTGTTTGCTTGTCTTATGCTTTGATATACATCTCAGTTGGTTCTTGGAGGGGAAAAAAGGGAGAATGTGTTTGGCAGGCACACTCGCATGCTTCGACATTTCCAGGGATGCGGAATCCAAGAGATGCAGGCTCAGATCGCTACGGATATCATTTTGTCATAATTATGCTACTCATGAACCAATAAGTCATAAACAGAACCGTTGATAAGGAAATGCTATCAATGTTGTAAACGTGACGACGGATCTCCAAGGATTTCTATCACCCGGGCCGTGTCACAGACGGTGCGTAATAAAAACAGTGTGTTCAAACAAACTGGCGACAGTGATCATACAAAGGCTTGTCATCTAATTGGTGGTCAGTGTTGAGGAAACAACTGAACATCAAGGATGTTGGAGGTTAAAATGGTTTGAAATAGCCTGTTTGCACACAAGAGTTGCTGGTGGTATTGTTTTCGAGGAATGTGGATTCAAAGTGCAGACAACATTGAACGTGCAAAATTTGGGTCTCATGGAACATGTAAATTGGACACGCATTAGGCCTACTAACCTATCAGGTGTCCCTTCTGTTGGCTTTTGACGATTTAACTGTTGATTGTAGGAGAAATACGACGCCCTCCGGTGGTTACAGAGGTCGATGCACAAACCGATCCAAGTTGTATTTGGTGTTGGTGAGAGCGTGTGTTTGAGAGTGGTACGTCATCACGTGTTCTATTGTATTTTGATTGATTTTTTTTTTTTTATCTTTTGATTGATTTGTTTGTTTTGGAAATAAAGCACTTCAATTTTGTCCTTCATCTGCGCAACCATAATTCTTACATCCTGTGTATAACAGCCTACTACACAGTTCCCTGCATTAAATAATCTACATTCATGATTTACAAGAACCTCTGTTGTTGAAAACATGAGCACATGATGACATACTGAATGTGCTCAAACTAAATGTTTATGGTATATTTACGTGAGATTCAAAACAAGTCTCAAAGCTCACCGGATCAACGCCCTTGACAAAAGGAATGGTTATTGCGTTTTCCATGACAAAGAGCAATTGAGCCTCATCAGCATGACTATTTCAGCACTGAAAGCACTTATATCATGATGCTTCGCTACCTCTCTATAGATGTCTTTTTCAAATGATCATGCAATATTGTAATTTCATTGAATCTCAGCTGAATCTCTGCTGAATGAGGCCTAATTGTACCATTACGCTGATATAGTCCTTGACTCTGAAAGGATAGGTCTGAGATGTTTAGTCATATCCCACATAACGCCAACCAACACCACCAAACAGGCGATTCAGTCATACCCTGGTTTAAATCACACCATATTTTTGTATGATGATAAGGAGATAACTTTGCATTTGTTCCCACATGTGCTGCCTCATCATTTCATACTGGCAAATGTAGTGTGTTTAACCAGAAGTGACAGATTCATCACCAGTCCCATTTCAGCTCACCTATTTGCTCTTTCAAACTGGGTGTTGACTTTGGCATTGGCAGTAATTTTGTGTTATTAATCCATGTGAGGAGCCTTCATGGTTGTGAATAATCTGCTGTGTTGAGAAATGTGTAAACTACGTTTCTGGATGTGCCAGAGTTTGTGTAGAGTCTATAGACCGTGGGCTTAAGGGGTAATGATCGATGTCGTTTGACATGTCTCAAACAGGTGGTTCTATAAGCCTTGACAATTTCTGTAGGAGGTCAAAGCATTGCGGAAAGGCTTCGTAATCTTTTTCTGCATCATTAAACCGAAGTCAAGTCAGGTATAGATCAAACGCAATTACAACTAGTATGCAGGGAAGAAAGAACTTTATCAACTTCCACACAGCACACAAAATAAATAATTTGTTGAGAGCTACAGGAAACCAACTAAGTAAGTAATACAAGTTATCAAGTTAAAGCAGTAAGTAGAAGTAGACTTATAGTTAATTACAGGGCAATAATGGACATTATTTATGCATACTTTGATTCTTGGTAACATTTTAAAAGTATGTACTGTCTCAGACTTGAGTTTTTAGGTGTATTGTAGTTCAATGTATGTCATACAATCTAACCAACCCACATCATTAACCACCTGATTCCTATAGTGTTACGCTGGATATAGTTAATGTACAATATGTGTGTACTATTTAACAAGGGCTCCAGCAGGAAGAAATGATGTGGTACTTGTAACACACCTAAATGAACATATAAAATAGAGATATACATTTGTTTATTTTACAGAAAAATATAAACAGCGACAGTCTTACATACAGGGGAATTTATCTCTCTCATAGCTGCAGACACCATGTACAGTACATGTACAGTATGCACATAGGCATACCAACATACTGATAACAAAGTGTATCACAAAATACACATGCACACATACACACGCAAGCGCACACACACACACACACACACACACACACACACACACACACACACACACACTTCCCCTTCTTATCTTTGTCATCATCTCCAACCTGCCAATACTGGAGTGTGGTGCTTAGCCAGTCAGGTATGTGACAGCCTGGCCTGAGGAGCTTTCGCGTGTTTGAGACGTTTGATGGTTTCACTGATGAGACAGATCCATGTGTTGCTCTCAGCGTCACTTTCACCACCACACAGTGGCTAATGAGGCACCTTCTAGAGTCCTCCTCTTTCTTCCATTCGTCTGTCAACAGCCGTGGGTCATCGATGTCCTCGTTGCAAACTCGTCAGCTCCTCTGTGTGTGTGTGTGTGTGTGTCTGTTTGTCAGTTAGTGCACGGATCAATGAAGTTAAGGTTCGCAAAATACACCTGGGTTAGATACTTGACTTTGATTACACGATTTTGAGTTCCTAGTAGTGATACGTAGAATGTATGTTATCTGCATGCCAGATAACATACCAGAAGCTATGCGGTGGCATTTTTGTGTCAAAGATCAGTCACGTGACCTAATCGCATTTAGTGAGTGGGTACGAAAAATAAACACCTTCAAGAGGAAGAAGCTTATTTGGTCTCCAAACAGTTCCTTGGTAAACAGCAGCCTGCAATATGTTTGATGATTTCATTTTATGGCCCTCCATTGAAGCAAAAAAAAAGAAAGTAAAGTGAACCAGAGCTTAACCACTTGCTGGCTGAGTTATCAGTCTGAGGAGTCTTGATATCATGTAGGTCAGTTATATATTTTTTGTTTTATAAATATGCACAAGAATATATTTTCTATTAATTGCATTTTGTTTACTCTGTTACTCTGATAGTTTCTCTGTATTAAACACATATTACAAAGTTGCTCTTGCTGCAAATGTTGGCAGAATGTATTGGGGCGGTGTAGACGAAGGAGCCTCAGTATGTTGTGGAATACCTGCGTTCTGACAGTTGCTCCTCGATCTTGTCAGTTACAAATCGGTGTCACGATGGATCTGCAAGCCGTCTTTAAAATGTTCCTAGTCATGTGTCAAAGCTGGGTCAAAAGTTGACACGGTTCCTGTCAGGCATGTTAGGAGCTGAGGAAAGTGAGAGCGGAAGACAGAAGGAGATTGGTGGTGAACTCGTGGCCGTTTGGCGGCTGTGTGAGCTGGCCGGGCCGGGTCGGGGCCGGGTTGGGCCCGCGCGTGGTTGATGGCGAGGGTTGAGACAGAGAGGGGGATTTGCTGCCCTTCCCCAGACAGGTGGCTGCATGCTGTGCGTGCCACTCACGGCTCCCTCGTGGCTGATCCGCTCCGCCGCTCCGCCGCTCCACTCCGCTCCTCTCCTCTCACGCTCCCCCTCTGCAGGCCGCGAAACGTTCTCAACACCCAAACACACTAAAGCACACACACACTCTCCCATTTTTGTGTCAAAGATCAGTCGCGTGACTTTGTCCTAATCACATTTACATTGTAGTGAGTGGGTACGAAAAATACACACACACACACACACACACTGTATTAATTCTTTATTTGGATTGATACATAGGATATGCATCATGACTAGATCCAAATATAGTTTTAAAGGAGTTGCAGGCCATGCTGATCAAGAGTAAATGTGCCACTGTTCATTCTCTCTCTCTCTTTCTCTCTCTGTCACACACACACACACACACACACACACACACACACACACACACACTGTTGAGTGAAGGATGCAGCTCTGGAGAGAGAAGGCCGCGCAGGGGTTGCTGAATGTTACGAAATTGGACTGTTGAGGCACCGGTGTTGCCATAGCTACCTCGCAGGAATCTTTCAGTGCTGGCACTCACGATCACAACGCTTCACTCACGCACACTCACCCTCGCAGCTGACTCGGGTTACCCAACGCCGCATCAAGGGATCCCCAACCCCGTCGAGGAGGGCTGTTTGTGGGGGCCAGAGGGGACTGAGCTGTCTTCAAGTTTGGGGGATGAGGGGAGGGGGGGGGGGGATGCCACAGGGGCACAGTCCTCTCTCCAAATCCGACCTCCACCCCCCTCCTAATATCAGGGCCCCCCACATCAAAGACTCAAATCCCAAGCAGAAACAGTCTGGAAGGGAAGAGGTCTAATCATCCACAGGACAAGTGACAGGCCACACATCAGAGAGCAGCGCAGACATTTTGGGAGGTATTACATAAAACCCCCCAGAGGAGTGTGACAACTCCATTGTGAGGGTGGAACTTCAGGTAAGAAGTCGGTCCGGCGAGCGGGTAATGAGATTGCGCACGGCTTCCCGTGGCATCTCAATGACAATGACCAGGGTGACATGAAAGAGCACAGATGTGTCGAGGTGGTATTGATCCCCAGGCCTGAATGGGGCTGGCGGGATCAGTTCAACCCGTCCGACGAGATGAAAGTCCCAAGAGTCCCCCCCCATGTTTGATGTCTCAGGGAAGAAAAGCAAGGCACCTTTCTCATGCTACACACAAACACACACACACTCTCTCTCTCTCTCTCTCTCTCTCTCTCTCTCTCTCGTTGTCTTTCTCATCCCCCTCTCTCTTTTCTCTCTCTTTCTGTTGTGGACAACCCATTATCTGTCCAGCCACATGCAAGAGGCTTTGCCCTGCTTCAGTGTCACAGTAAACGAGGTTGTTATGTAGACGAAGGATTGAGTTCACGCAGTCAATGTGCTAAGTGGTAACTGACTCCTGAGATGTTATGATGATATGATGTAGCAACCACAATATCCACAATGAGTCCACCATTTCAACATGAAGAGTTGCATTGAACATGATGCGTAACCTACATGTTTGTACACACACACACAGAGAGAGAGAAAGAGAGAGAGAGAGAGAAAGAAAGAGACATGCACACACACAAAACACATTAGCCTCTTTTCGAAAGCACCTCCATGACATTTTTGCTTGCAGTGAGAAATTCTTGGGGGAGGCATGCGGGCGTGCAGCGACAGATTCGCCGTCCTCCTCCTCGCGCCTCCCCTGCTGACGGGGTGCGCTGCCCTGTCAGCTCCGCTTAGCCGCCGACGTCTCCGAAGGGCCTCCTCGGAGAGAGAGCCAACGAGCGAGCCGCCGCGAGCTGACACGCGGGAAGTCAACAGAAAGGCACGAGCTGCCGCGGCACAAAAGGTCGAGGCAGGGCCCGAGAAGAGAGCGCGGCGCGGCATGGCGCGGCGCATTCCCCGCACCTGTGCCCAACCGCTGCGGCTCCCCCGGCCACTTTAACTCACAGGTGGATGGAGGGATGTCGCTGGCGGGCGTTTTGGCCCGGGCCACACGTTCTTTCAGCACTTTGTTGTTTTGTTGTTGACGGTAACCTTTAAATAGAACATATCTTTCAGTGAGAGGTTGACACGTTGCCAGCGTTGAGTTTGTGTGGGTACACATTTTTTTTCACTATGTTTGTGGGTGTGTGTGTGAGAGAGACTGTTTGTTGTGTACGCTGGCTGGCTTGTATTGGTGTGTGTTTGTATGGATGTTTGTGAGTGTGTGTGTGTAGAGAGAGAGAGGGGGGTCATCTGATGCAATTTCACATGCATGTAGCTTCACTAACAGCAGACACATGAATAGCTGGTTTAAAACTCTTTCATTGTGGCTCAGCACAAAAGCCATTGTCCGCCACAATGTGCACTCTCTTCTGAGAGAGACTGTGCAGAAGAAGAGGCAGCCATATCAAATACACTGTTAATGCAGCGCACGTCAACCTGGGGTCATTGAAGCCTGCGTTACTGAGCATAAATCACCCCACAAAGGCCTGCGATCCCGGCATTCAGCGAGTGACATAAAGAACCTTTGGGAAGTATAGTTTCCACCATTTGGAACGCCACACAAAAGCTTCTAAAACATCATAGCCTGAGGACAAATCATATGACACTCTCAAACAGGAAATCTCTAAATCGCCTATTGTCTGACACCACATCAAAATCCCTTGCTCACAGAGGGCAGAGGAACTAGAGTCTTTAAGCTTTTCAATAGTGACATTTCTTTATTTAGGTATTCCTTGTCATTTTACTTACCTTCACTCTGTCTGTATGGTATTATATAGTCATAAAATCCTATGTGTATGTGTAGAAACATATTCAAACCCTTACCTTTTGTTTCTGGTTTTAGGACCACAAGGTTTTGGTTTCCTTGGAACAGACACTGCATGAAAGAAGAATGCAGGTGTTTTGAGTTTAGTTATCCAGCAACAGTGAATAACATATCTAATGCACAAGAAAAAAAAATACTTTTGTAGCTACTTTGACTGGCACAGGTAGAGATTCAACTGTTTTTATGTAAATGACTTGCCCAAAACCTGCATGACTGTTATGCTTAGTTTGTTATCAGTCATAAGGAAACCAACAAGAAGTGAAAACAGCCCCTATAGAGCTCAACAGGGCTGCCCCCCTTTTGTTCAGGATGTAAGAATATATTTTCATTTCTCCACTGATTATTTTCTCCAAGAATCCAATTTAATTTCTTCATAAAATCGTAACTTTAAACCGTGTTTTGAGAAAAAACGTGTTTTGTTTGCGATTTCATGTTAAAACCTCCACAAACCCCCTCCCCTCACACACACATAAAATAAGCAAACACATCAAAACAGAATGAATTATACCAAACAGCATTTTTTTTTAAAAAATGATATGGAAAAACCAACAGGTGTCAGTTAAAGTATTTCAGAAATTCAGCAGCAGTTTATGCCCAGTGGCCTGACCAAGAGGCAAGGCCATGGCCATCAGTCGCGCAGTGCCTCGGCCAGCCACCCACACACACACATACACACACACACACCGTCTCACGCAGGGTCTCAGAGCGCAACACATTTGACTATGGCTCTCACGCACACATCCTGGAAGAGGGATGAACATATCATAACAACTTATTCAAATGAAGTGTCCCAGTGTTTACTTGCCTAGACAACCATGCACTGTGTGTGTGTGAGAATCTTCACAGTGGTACATGCATAAAGGGAATCCCTCTGTGTAAAGGAACTGCCCCAGGATGTAGGGGCAGGTGGTGGTGGTGGTGGTGGTTGTGTAAGGAAAGGGAAAAGGGTAAGTGTGGGGGCTGGTTAGACAGGAGCTGTGCAGCAGAGGGACGACATGGCGGATTTAAAACCGGTCCTTCCAAACCCTCATGTTTGCACAGGTGAGTTCAGCCTCGGCTGCCCCAGGCAACAGGTGCTTTACAATTTGAGAAAAAAGTTGGTGGAAGTGTGTGAGCGGGAGGGGGGTGGGGCGGTGGTGGTAACCTAGGAGATAATCCCCCCCACCCCTCAAGCTCTCATTCACTCCTCTCAGTGTACATTTGATCCAATTTGATCTGAATAACAGACACTCAGAGGGTGCTGACTTCAGCTGCTGTCTGAAATTAATAATAATCCAACACAATCTGAGATGTGCAAATAAAATTGAATCAGGCGGTGGAAATATGCGTGAAACTTTATCTAAAATTTTGCCTTTGGCAA
Source organism: Sardina pilchardus (assembly GCF_963854185.1). Lineage (NCBI taxonomy): Eukaryota > Metazoa > Chordata > Actinopteri > Clupeiformes > Clupeidae > Sardina > Sardina pilchardus. The sequence continues at coordinate 40,229,734 of NC_084995.1, read as the reverse complement.
ACATAAAAATGTGTAAAAGGTTCCCGTTTGCATTTCTTCATCAATGCGTATCAAGTCTCAACCATGCCCCCTAGTGGTAACTGATGTGGTGACATGGACCCGAAAGCTGGACAACAACTTTGAGGGAAGAATCATATTACATAAGACATACTGTATTTGGTATTGGTAAAATGTGAGCATGTGCGCACACACACACACACACACACACACACACACACACACACATATGTGCACTCTCTCTCTTTCTCACATACACACACACACACACACACACACACACGTAAAACCTCCTACTAACAATGGTCTTCCCTGCAGAGCTGATGGACGAGGAAGAGCCAACATTGCCCCCACCACTGATCCCATGTTGACCAGAGGAATCAGCATGCTATTGTCCAAGATAACCCTGCACACACAGCCTCTCCCTAACCCCACACTAGGCCTCCTCCTCCCCCTCCTCTTCTGATTGAAATGGTCCTTCTATTCCCTTCTCCTCATCCCCTCTTCCCTCTCTTCTTCTGATTTATTAGTCCTACTATTCCTTTCTTCTCTTCTCTTCTCTTCCCCTCCTTTAGCTGCTATATAGCCTTACTAAACTATATCTGTTGGGTTGGGTTGTCCACCTGAGGGATTAATAGAGGGTCATGCCTGTGTGTGTATTGAGTAACTTACAGTGAGCGGACAGGTGATAAGGGTCAGCCCCGACCCCAGCTGATAAGAGGGGACCTGCTGATATGGCGCGGTCTGATTTCCATAATCACATCCAGGGTCATGCCTGTGTGTGTATTGAGTAACTTACAGTGAGCGGACAGGTGATAAGGGTCAGCCCCGACCCCAGCTGATAAGAGGGGACCTGCTGATATGGCGCGGTCTGATTTCCATAATCACATCCAGGGTCATCCCCGTGCGTGCCCCCCCCCCCCCCCCCCCCCCCCCCCACCACCACCCATTGTGCCGTCTGGGAACAGAGCAAATGTTTACGCATGCAGGCCTGTACTGTTAGGTGACATACTGGACAGCGCCACGTTTTGGCACGTTGGACTACAAAGCCCTGTTTTTTGTGTCCTTGTTTGCAGCATGCATATAGTCATCAGAAAAAAAAGCCATGTCAAGGCATTTGTGTGGCTTACCAATACACCTGTACCCACTAAGTGTGCTTGCTCAAATGAACATCCTCCTCAGCACGCTGCCTGCCTGCCAACTGGACACGGATGCTTGCGCTGCTGTGGCCATGCACTTGTTTGCTCTCTAAATCCCCAAGCAAGCACACGCCGACTGAGCAAAGGCTACGGATACCTCATTACGTTGTTATTACGGTAAAACACAAGTCAAAACAAAGTGGTGAAGTGTACTAAGCAACCCTTAAAGCCATGGGTGATGATGCATTGTCCTCGTGTTTGACAGAGTGTGACTAATGTTTGCCCAGCTTTGTACAAGCGGCCAGATACAGCGTCCCCCCCCCCCCCCCCCCCCTCAGTAGAACCGTGACACATCCCTTTAAACCAACGAAGGTGCCAGTCGCTGGCTTATGACAAGGATTAGTGTGGCCAATTAAGGGTATTATCATTCAGTTAGGCGAACATATCCCATAGGAAGACAAACAGAGAGGGTTCACTGCTGGAGAACCTGAGGGAGGAGAACAACACCTTAACGTTTATACAGCGCTTTTCTCCACACTCAAAGCGGGTGGTGGCTCGCTTAAGCCCCACCAATATGTGTAGCACCCGTCTGGGTGATGCACGGCAGCCATTATGTGCCAGAACGCCTACCACACACACACACCAACTTGAGGTGGAGAGTGACGGAATGAATGAGCCAATCACACTGAAGAGAAACTCAACTACGTCTCAGAGAGAAACACAGAGAGAAAGAGAGAGAGAGAATAACAGAACAGGATTAGGGGTCTTGAAGCCCTCTGTTCTTAAGGATGACAGCGTGTGTATAGTGTAGTGGTACGACTACTTAGCATACAGTGAGATTAGACTCCTTTAACTCACTCTGGATTGAAGCTTAGGTGGACTCAGGATAGGCGGGGTGGAGGGAATTGTGTCAGTGCGGTACTTTGGCAGCATTAGAAAAGCCTTGATCTGTACACATGGAGGAAGACTGATGACTATGGAAGAAATGTGCGTTATGCAATGCTGTGCAATTGTGATGGTGATTGTGATTGTGATTGTGATTATGGTTGCCTTGCAGATGTGCCTGTTTGAGTGTGTGTGTGTGTGTGTGTGTGTGTGTGTGTGTGTTGTGTGTGTGTGTGTGTGTGTGTGTGTGTGAGTGAGAGAGAGAGAGAGAGAGAGAGTGTGTGTGTGTACAGGGATGGGCAAAAATACATCAAAGCACTAATACTAGAAAACACTAAAAATACTCTTTAAAAGGAGCCTGAAATCACTTTGCAAACCTTCTGTTAATATAATATTCCTTCATCAGTATACTGACTGATGACTCTGTTTTCTCGAATCTTCATTAACTTTGCACAACAGTCACCGTAATGCGTAATGGGCATGTCTAAAGACAACCAGTGCAAACTGCACCATATAGTGTATTACCTGCAAAAGCATGTATCTTGCTCAGACTGCTTAGTTTATGTCTCAAAAGCAAGTACAGTATTTATGGCAATGAAACATATTCAAACTGCTTTGTCCCGTTGTATTTCCTAATGAAAAATCCACAAGGAAGCATTGTTTTCTACTACAATTAGTTCATCACTTTTCCATGAAATGACTCATGTGATGCAGTAAGACCTATTTGTTTTATAAGTGAATTCAGCATGGAACTAGAACAGTGCATGTTGATCAACATGTCAATAGCAACTGAAAATGTAAACAACAGCAGACATTTCTACACAATCAGTTGCATGGATGTATTAAAGCATTTGCTGTTGTACACGATTGGGAGAGATTGCTTTTATGATGAGCACAGGAGGTGAGATTATATGAGCTTAAACAAGCAGTTGTAAGTTAAATGATCTGAGAAATGCACCAAAGTGAAGTGACTGAGAAAAACTGTAAGTGGATGTTTGAGAGCAATAACTTTTCTCTGCCTATACACATGCCATAAGCCTAAAAACAGATGCTGACCTGCCTATTACATCTCATAGCCTAAATACACAGGCTATCAGAGCTGCACTCTAATAGTCACAACTTAACTTGTCAAGTGGTACAAAGTAGAGACCAGTCCTTGACATTGTCAGTGCCCAGATTGTTTGATACTGCACTGTATAACGCTGTTGATCAGGAAGGATCATGGCCCTTTTAATTGTTTTTTTTTTAACTGGATAGCGTTGAAACGCTAAATATTGTTGTGTTGATGCCAAATGAGATCAATATTAGTATTTGAGGAGACCAAATATCCCACATACAAATTCATGAACAGGTGGAGTAATATGACACGAGTGGGAGTGGGGTTGGTAAAGGATATTGCCACGGCTGTAATTCGACCGGACCTACTATTGTATAATTTTTTTTTTTTTTTTTTTTGTAGAGTTACTATTATTTATATGCTTATTAATGGTATCTAATAGTATTTCACACTTCTTCACTTTTTGTGTTATTCTGGTTTGTTCTACACAGACACCATTTGAGGGTGTGTATTGCAGAAAGCTATGAACTCCTCCAACTTCCAACTAAGGGTGTTTCCCAACCCACACCCCTTACATCCAGGAAAAGGTGAGAGTACTTGGAGACAAGAGTCTAGACTACAATACTCAATGTCATCTTCATGCACAAGCAAGTTTGGGCCAAATATGCCTGGGCTGATATTTTGTAGGCCTACCAGTCCAGCCCTGGTTTACACACAGATCCCACACAGATTGAGGGTGTGTTTTGTTAACACATCAGAAAATGATGAACTTCCAACTAAGTGTGTTTCCCAACAGATATGTACCATGCTGTTCTAATGAACTCGGGGAGTGGAGAAACATGTATGAATGTTGTCATTCATATTAACAAGAGCGATATTTTGTTTATAATAGTTATCGTTCTTGGTGAACGGCCCTTCACTCTCTATAGTGTTCCTGTACAGTCTTACTTCTATAGCATAACTCAATATACTTCAATACTTCTATAATATGTCCCAAACTACTGTAGATCATTTTTGTAAGGGATGTTTTAATATAGGGAGATGACCTTCACACTTTTCCCATCGACAAAACTATGACAATGCATCGTTGTAGTGAGATTATTACAATTCAGATTCAGAATGCTGCACCACCTCAATAGCGAAGAGAAGGGCCCCAGCACCGAGCCCTGGGGGACCCCCGTGGTGGCCAAGTAGTGAGATGTGGACAACAGCTGTCCAAGCCAGGATTTGTTAAATGAGCGCCCAAACTACCCCATCCATATACCACAAGAGGTGGAAAAGTCCAGCTTCAGAGAGTAAAAGTCCTGCCAAATCTGTTCCAACCATTCACTTAAACCAGTTGATTCTAATTAGCACAATTCTTCAGCCAGGTAGGGTAGCTAATTGCACTTTTATGCTTTCATTACATCACCTAAAGTGTTGATCTTACCAAAATGAGTTGTCAGTATTCTACAAAAAACCTACAAAACCACACACCTACACATATTGCTAAAAAATACAAAGCAATTTTCTTCAACCCACTACATTTCCAAATGCTGTGCATGTGGTTGTGGTTGTGTGTGTGTGTGCGGTCCTGCAGTGATGCTGTAGCTGTCATCACTCTGGTTTGGAGTGCACAGGTACTGTACAGTTGATAGCTCATGGCTGTATCCTATCTCAGCCCCCCCCCCCCCTCTGCCCTCTACACCTCTACTGCCACTGCACACCAACCCCCCACCTTCAAAATCAATCACACAACCACCCCCTCCACACACACACACACACACACACCTCCCCCAGTCCTGTCCCCTATACCGCCACACACACACACACACACACAACCACACACACACACACACACACACACACACACACACACACACACACACACACACACACACACACACACACACACACACACACACACACACACACCTCCCCCAGTCCTGTTGCCTATCCTGCCACACACACACACACACACACACACACACACACACACACACACACACACACACACACACACACACACACACCTCCCCCAGTCCTGTCCCCTATCCCGCCACACACACAAAGGCCCAGTGTTGGCCCCGAGGCGCTGACACGAGATGAAAGGCTGCGTGGAGAAGGGGACAGATGAGGAGGCTGATAGGCCAGGCCCGGCGGCCCACCACTGGCTGGCGGCGGAGCTGTCTGCGCCTCTGTCTGCGCCGCGCGGCTGGCCCGACAACGGGGGGTCAGGGGGTCTGGGGGTCTGGGGATGGGGGATGGGGGATGGGGGGGGGGGGGGGGGGGGCTCTGGGGTCTGCGGTGGACTGGGGCTTCAGGTGTTTGTGGGAAGGTGGGGGTACAGGGTTCAGGTAACAGATCTAGTATATGTCTTACATCCCTTTTCCATTGAGCACAATTCACACCTTTAAAGCCAGGCAAACAGGTGTTTATGCAGCCAAATGTGTTGCATTGTATCCTACCGAGCTTTACTGTGACGGACAGTGGCACGACAAGGGCAAGGCCACATGACAGACACATATACAAATATTAAATGTTTTGAATCAAATTCAGAATGGACCAGTTGAGAAAATTACATGTTTGGAGACAAAAAACGACACATGTAACAACATTCTCAACATGGATTTTCTTCATCTATGATATATAGGATTTTTGGAAGTGCATGAAATCGCAAATATCAAAATAATAATAATAAAATGACATAACATAATGTGGCACTGCCCCGTGTCTGCAGTATTTCGTTGCAATACTACAACAGTATGGTTTCACAAAAACTGCTTCTGGACTGCAGGGGATGTTTGATGGCTATAGTGCCCTCATGTGGTCATCCTGTCGCACTACATCAGAAAGAAAACCTGCATGTATTCCCTGATCTTAGGAAACACTTGTTCTCCAACAACCTTCTCACTCGCTGAAGTAATGATTCAGAGATCTATGTGGACATTGGACAATATCTCAGTATGAGTCCTCCTTCATAGAACAAGATACAGCAGAATGACCTGAGCAATTCAAATGCCTCTTGACATAATAAGTTGATGATTAATGACAATTTACCTGTATAAGCATAACAAATTGTATGTTATCACATCAGTCAGTAAAATGTAATGGTGCAACACAGTATTTTAATGCAAATGTTTATTTGTGCGTAATCTTCTCTCCTCTGTTTCATCTAATTAAGTATCCTTGCATTACAGCGCCATCTGCATTTCCAACAAATGCAAAAAAAAAAAAACCCCACCTCACCTGAAGCATTTGCATTCACAGAAAACAGATAATGGTCAAGCATTCTCAATCGGATACGTCCCATTACCATGCCTCTAGAAGTCTTTCATTTTCTCTCACACCAAAAAACCGACTAATTGGCCGCTTTTTTTTTTAAATCTCTGCTGAGGTGATTTCAAACGTGTTCTGAGCTGTGGTGCTCTGCTGGCCTCACCTCTGTCCAGCGCTGGAGGGACCCAGAGGGTCCCCCCCCCCCCCCCCCTCCATACCTGCTGGCAGTAATTAATTACAAGCCCACACTCTCTTGGGCTCTGACCTCGGGCCTTCCTAGAAGATCTGAAGGGACAGATAGCGATCAGCAGTATGGAAATAACTCACCCTTGTCCTGTCCACCAGAGAGCCCTGTGGGGATGGGGGGGGGGGGGGGTGCGTGGCCACAGGGCAGAGGAGCAGGGCTTGTTTAAAGAGCAATAGAATCATGGCTTGTTGTGTTACCTGTGCAGAAGGGCATGGTCAAGGCTGCGGTGGAGAAAGTTGCAGGGCAGACCAAATGACAGGTAACTCAGGGTGCATTGGTCTTCACAGAGAAGATCACAAACCAAAATGTCTCTCGTGCAGACAAAAACACACGCATAAACACAAACACACGCACGCACACTCACACATATTAAAGAGAGAGAAAGGGGGGGGGACACACACTCACAGAGAGAAGCATGCACAGGCTAGCACACAGTCATTAAACAAGGGGAGCGCGGCGAGGCACCTTTTTGAATTCCGCACTGCACCTTTGTGATGAAGCTGACAGTAATCCTTTCCATGAACACTCTCACAAAAGCCATCCCAGCCTCGCCTTGCCACCGAGGAAACACGCTCCCCTCTAAATACTCCTAATGTCATTGGACGATCTCTTAAGTGTGCACGGATATGAAAGTCATTTAGCAAGGCTGTAATCATGAGATTAAGCACAAAAGCCGCCTCTTGGAGCTCTGACAGTCACAGAAGGGCTTCTGTAAGAATTCCACTTGTCTGGCTCGACTTTTGTTAAGCTCTAATTATTTAGAAAAACCACAAATTAGCCCATTCAGATACTTTGCATTTTTGTACAACTCAAAACAAGAAAAGCTGAGAAAAAAAAGAAATGTTTAAAAGGTTATTGGCATTCCTGTTGTGCCTCATCATTACAAAGGCAATCTGGAGAATAAAAGTAATAACGTCTTAAGCTTTAAATTCACATAGTTTATCAAGATTAAGAGCAATTGTCACCCTTTTTTTATGAATTCCTTCTCAGGTGGAAGCTAACGAACAACAATGCCTCGCAGGGTATCCGCTCTGAAACCTCAGACAAACCCAGTGGCAACCTCCTAATCTGGATCAATCGCGTTGGAAAGACCACGGTGGAGAGAGCTGCCTAATTGACCGAGTTGTAGCCACTACGTGGAGATTTGGAGAGGAAGAGGACGATCAGGGGGCCCCCACAGAAGATACAGCGCAGCTGAGCAGGCCTGGAGACCAGGTGTGAATTACCACGGCAACAGACAGGCAATGCAATAGAGGAAATCACCGAACAAGGCAGCAGAGGCCTGTCCTATTGATCGCGGGTCAGTGGAGATGTTTGTAAACTGGTGATAATGCCCTCCTCTCTCCACTCCACTCCACTTCAGCCCTTGTCCACTGGGTCTGCCCCGTCAGGAGAGGCTTTGACCTCCAAACGCGATTTCTATAGATCTGCTTTCCATTCGGGACCCCTGCTTCCTGGCCTCCCCCCTCCACCCCCTCCCCTCCCCTCGCCCACTGGCCTCTCAGGCAGCGACCCTCGGGCGTAACCCGATGCTGCCCCACAGGCCCTCTAATGCAGCCGTATGGATCGCTCGGCTCACTCCGGTGTCTGCGCCCGGCCTGCCAGGCCTCGCCGTGTGGGGGGGAAGACTCGGAGTCAGCCTCACCCCCTCCGATGTAAACTGAAGCTGATGGAGACTTGGGGGCCATTCTGCTGGCGTGTGTCCCCCCCAGCGATTGGGGCTATCGTCACCCCCCCCCCCCCCCCACACACACACACACACACACACAGACACACACACACACACACTCCTCCACCCCCCGTGCCTTCTCTGACCTCCAAATAACCTAAAACACAGAGGGTCAAGAACGAGCGTCCACAGATCAATCCTAACTCAATCGATCCGCCAGGCCCTAAGCAGTGAGCATAACGCTCGGAGATGGTGGTGAAGAGCTTCTTAATCCTTTCATTTCACAGTGATGCCGTTTGACAGATAACCTTGCTTGAGGAGTTCGAGATAAAATGTGATCTGCCTTAGGTGAAGACAAAGTGGCGTCGCAAAAACATTGTCTACCCGGTCCAAGCTACAGATCAAACAGTGAAGGGCTTCTAACCACAGGCAGCTCCATTGATATGTAACATTTATTTGACATCAGGGCTGCAGTTGGTTAGCTTTGGGAAGACTGGCCTGCATACTCTTGCCTCTTAGAATGCCATCCATAGTAAACTTTATAAACAGTGGAGAGTTTTAAAGGGGTTTCGCTGCTACCCCTGCTGATTTTCCAGCATCCATATCACTGTTTTACTGCCATCTGAGAGCACTTAGGAACATTTAGGTAATGCTTTGCTGTAACATTTGTGTCGGCGAAGCAGTACCGTGCAGATTTAGGGCCTGGTCGTGGATTAGAACAATGGTGGAGGGAGGAGACAGCTCTGCATTTTGCCATCATCTTGTAGTAATCCTTAGTAATTTTCTCAATGAGCCTGTGATGCTGATGAGGGCTTTTTTTTATGCCTTCGCCCTGCACATTTTCCCATTATTGAGGTAAAACCCAGCCATGTTTCCCATGTACATCAGGGCAGCCCAAGCAAACTTGAGTGCATTTAGACAACCATTAGGCGGCCATAAAGCCTGCAAAAACCCAGTAAAATCGGCATAACAAAGTCATCCAGTTTCCACTTGTGTTGTCTCACTGGATACTATGACCATAAAAAAAGAAATATTAGCTCCTTCAAACAAGTTCATCAATATGGACGCTAAATCACTTGCAGAAGTGGCCACTCTATATTAAACTGTGAGTTGACTTGCTCTGGCCCAAAAGGCCTTTAAATACAATGCCTTTAAGTCTCTTATTTGTTTTTTGCATAAACCTGTTCACTTGCAAACAGTCACTCACCTGGCACATTTCATAGGCAGTTTGCGGAGGCACAAACCTCGTGCAAAACAGGGGGCTTTGTTGAGTGCTATGGACAGACCTGGGAAAAATGCCAGGAGGACATGGTGGTCATTTGAGATTTACAATCATTTAATTAATGTCAAATGTAGTTTACAAACGCAAAAGACACGTACCATTATCAAGAATATACAAGGACACAAATCATCTCACACAGTCATCTTGTGCAATCGGTCATCTTTGGGGCAGGCCGTGTCAGTGGTCCAGATGAGGGGGACTGAGGGGGGGCAACAGAAGCCTCAGCTTCACAACCTGGGTTGGGGGTTAGGGGGGTTGGTTGGTTGGTTGGTGGGGGTCACAGAAGCTTGGGTGGGGCATAGGGAGTTTTGTCTATCATCAGGGGTTCCCTCAGTCTTATGCATAGGGACATAAAGGTCTTCCCAACGGCTGTGTGTGTGGGCGCAGCAGTGGCCAGAACTAGAAGTGAGTGAGCAGCATTGCAGAGCTCTAACGGGCCTTCAGTGTAATGTAATGTACTGCGCTGCAGCCAGACCAAAACAACTCAAAGGCTCCAGTCCAGTGCTCAGCGCGGCCGTGACCAGTCAGCAGTGGGTGGGTGGGTGGGGGAGGTAAGGGCTCTGAAATTAGTACTAATAAAAAAAACAAAAAATGACGCAACATCTGTAGCTTTATTGTGGTGCCATGATCAGCAAAGATCTGTCTTTCCCATTATATAGGTTTCTCTTTTTTCCTCATTGCTTACACTGACACAGAAATCACAGGATACATAGTTTTACAAACACAAAGCACACTGCCTGGGCAGACTGACTGGAGGGAGGGGGGGGGGGGGCGTCCTGTGGGTATATCACCTCACATACACACACACACACACACACACACACACATACACTCTCACATTGAAATTCAAACACACACACACACACAGGCACACTGGTCTGGAGCATAAGGACTTAACAGACCTGTGCAATTCCCCACCGCACTGCTGTTTTGTAAAAACAACTGGCTAAGCCATACTGAGACAGTAAAACTGCACACTAAAGAAAAAAAAAGAAAAACACCTTTGCAACTTCAATGAGATTCCTCCGGACCTCTTGGCCTGGTCAGACTGTGTGTTAGTGTGAAGAGCTTCTGTGGCCATCTCCCTTCATGCACTACTGGTCGCTCAGTAGCACACACATAGTCATATTTATATTACAATACACACCAACAGAGTGGACTCAGGAGGTACTGTGGGGATATTTAAAAGGAAATATATTGACTCATAGAAAAGTCAAATGGCATTAGATTGACTAGAGTTTATGACTGAATGAAAAATGTACACCATCTAAACCTTTTTAATTCCTAGTGAGTAGTTTATTATTATTATTATTACTTAAATTTCTTCCTGTACAATGAAATACAACTTCAACCTCAAGACAACAACATCTGTTTAAAAATACAGAGGGTTTTTCAGTTTTCTTTTTTTTTTACCCCAGAGATTTCAACATAGCCCCAAACTTACCCATATCCCACCCGTACCCAAACTAAAACTGGACCTTATTAATATATACCTCTGTGTTGGGGTTCATGAATGTTTGCATGTAGGTATGTACTGTAGGTGTGTAGGTGTGTGTGTGTGTGTGTGTATGTATGCATATGTATATGTTTTACAGTGTGTGTGCGCATGTGTGTGCATGTATGAGTCAGTTTGTCCATGTGTGTATACAAGCGCTCTCTATGTCATTTACTCACAACACTGTAAACATACATAGACTATTTTACATGTGCTTGCACAGATTCATTGGGTTTTGGTTGACTTCACTAGAACACCACAAAAGAAGAAATGCTGGGAGGAGGAGGAAGTAAATCAACAGAGAGAGAGAGAGAGAGAGAGAGAGAGAGAGAGATATGTAGAGTCCCACAAGAGGAGGTTAGCAGTCGTCCATTTTGGTTTCAAAGCTCAGAAGTTGACATTTCTCTCTCTCTTTTTTTTCTTTTTTTTTTTCTAAACGTGTTCGTTTGTTCCCCCCCTTAGTTTCCCTGTAATTGTTCAGTGGTCCGGCGGCCGTGGCGCGGCGTGAGGAGAGGAGGTGAGGTGAGGTGAGGGCTGGACATCGCAGCAGGAGAAGAGGCGTCGCTGGGAGCAAAGGCGTCTCTTCCACCGAGGGGGGTGGGGCGGGGTGGTGGGGGTCTGGGACGGCCTAGTGACGCAGCTTGGCGGAGAGGGAGGGACGAGGAGGGGAGCAGGGTGGAGGGCGGAGCAGGAAGTACCAGGCGCGCTACCACATGCCACCACCAGGGGGCAGCTCGCTCATTCTGAAGAGCAGACCCGCTCAGGATGGGCCGCTGTGTCGCAAAATGGACCCTAGGAGAGTCTGTTCCGTAGCCTGGTTCATCGGTCGTCCCCTTTCGAGTTCTTTCCCCAGGCAAATGTCTGTCTCTCACATCTGGAGAAATTAGGGGACGCCTCCAGGGCCTTCTCGAAGAACGAAAACAAATGACAAATAAAACAAAACAAAACAAAACAAAAAATACACTGAGAGTACTGGAAATTAGGGGTGGGGTGGAGAAGGGGTGAAGAGAAGAGTTAGCATCCAGTCGCTAGCCGCGTCCCTTCACAAGTAGACCCTCCGGAGATCCCCTGGCGACGTGATGGTGTTGCATTGTGGGCAGAGTTTCTTGTTTCCCTGTGGAAGAGAAGCAACAACAGTCAGCACCGACGCAGCCCGGCGGACTAGCTAGCAGCTAGCAGTGTGCACAACTGTGTCCTTTACCGGTCTTAATACAACTACTACAATGCAAGGGAGCAAGAGAGAGCACAAAAGCAGAAGGGCATGTCGAGGTTAAACCATTCTCCCATAAAGGGATTCCGAGTACATTCTGTTCTTCAGCGGTCCCTTGCAGGCATGTCTGTGACCGGAGTGGTGTGGGTGTGTGTTTGTTTGTGTTTGTGCTTGTGTGTGTTTAAGTTTATGGCAACAGTAGCTCCAATTGAGCTGCGCACGAGGGCATCAAAGGCACCAGGTGTGCCAGGTAATCTGCCCCCTCCCCCCCTCCACCCCCCCCCCCCCCCCCGGTGGCACACGCCCCCTGACTACCGCTCTGAGCTGGTGCCAGGGCCTGTAAAGAAACAGCCCACACCATAAAAGACACGGGCACAGGAGAGATGTGTGGTCTGACGGGGCCTCACACGCACAAGCACACCTACTTGCACTGGCTGGCTCACCCACATACAAATATACATGGTGGGGTAGGACCATCACCATCAGTAGGTGTCTCTAATGGACAAGCAGATATCAACCCTCAGCTATCAACTACAGCCATGGAAAGGCCTTTGCGGTCTATGCAAACCCACCTATCCAACCTATCTACAGTATTGCTTCCTGTTATGCTAGGTCCAACTGTAAACATGTGAGTGCAGCTGAAGCGCGAATCCACGCAGGCGCAGACTTCAAGCCCAGCCGACCGGCTTCGGCTGCCCGGACTAGCGGTTTTGAAATGACCCGTTTCTGAAACCTCCTCCTCACACGCCGTCCACGCAGACTAGTGTGTGTGTGTGTGCACAGCCAGGGCACATAGCTCGCATTCCACCAGCGCCTAAAATAGCAGGGGAATGCAGAGAACCAGGACAGAAGCCCAGCCAGGCCTCATGTATGCATAGAATGTGTCTATACTGTATGTGTGTGCGTTGGGCACTACGAGTATGTTTAAGGGTGGCGGTGGCGGGGGGGGGTTGAGTGAGGGGCAGGTCCTTCATCACCCCTTTGCCCCAGGCCTGAGTGCTGGAGGCTGTAAGCAAACAGCGGTGTCTCTGGTGGGCGGCGGGTCCGGGGCAGCGCGGCCGTCTCCCCGTGGCCCTCGCACCCGCGTGTTAAGAGGATTTGTGGCTCCGCTCGGGAGCGTCCGGCCGCCTCTGAGCCGCTTCCAGACCCACACACACACACACAGACACACACACATACGTCTTCCGGGGGCCCCTGGGCGCGCACAAAGGCCCCGTGTGTTTGGCCAGAGGGCCGGAAGACAATGCGCCGCTCGGTCAACAGCGTGAGCCTCTCGACTCCCGCGCCCGCTGCACTCCTGACCGCATCACACCCAGCTGCCAAAAGAGGGACCTCTTTGCTCCAAAGACTCCCATCACTGACTCTTCTCCCCACACACACTTCCTTCAGCCGTGTGTCCGGGCCAGGGCCTTTTAGTCTGGGTCCAGAGGCAGGAGTGTGAGTGTGTGTGTGTGTGTGTGTGTGTGTGTGTGTGTGTGTGTGTGTGGGTGTGTGTGTGTGTGTGTGTGTGTGTGTGTGTGTGTGTGTGTGTGTGTGTGTGTATGTGTGTATGTGTGTGTGTGTGTGTGTGTATATGTGTGGGGAGGGGGGGCTGGGTAGGCGGCTTGGCGTGTGGGGGTGGTTTGTATTTATTTATTTCTTTAGCGGACTTTAATGAGGCCAGGGTAAGGTGTGGGCTCCTCGCATGGCGCGCCAGCTGCCGCTGCGCTCGATTAGCGTCATAAAGCAGCGGCCTGACGGGCTAACCAAATTACACGCATTTACTTTGATCAAGACGCGGGGAGCCCCGCCGAGCCCGCCGCGCCGCCTTTATTGCAGTCTTCAGGCAACGTTTTAATGCCTGCATTAGAAACAAGCTGCAGGCAGGGCTGAGCGCGCGTGCACACACACACACACACACACACACACACACACACACACACACACACACACACACACACACACACACACACACACACACACACACACACACACACACACACACACACACACACACACACACACACACACACACACACACACACACACACACACACACAGGCGGTGTGCGCTGCTTTGTCGAGCCTTAATCGCGGCGCGGCTCTCGCAGGCCTGCAGATAAAGCGAGGGGGAGAGGAGAGGGAGAGCGGCTGATTTAATATATTACATATTGGAAAAGGGCTGAGGCTTGGAAACATTTTCTTATTAATTGCTTCCGTGTGTAGCAGCACGAGCGCGTTAGCGCCTAATGCAACTAGGCCCCCGGAGGGGGTCGTCAGTGGAATAATAATCAAAATGCACAAATCCACACAGCCAAGGCTCAGGCTTGACTCAGTGCTATAGTGTGTGTGTGTGTGTGTATGTGTGTGTGTGGGAGAAAGGCTTATGTATGGCATAGCGTATGTGTGTGTGTGTGTGTGTGTGTGTGTGTGTGTTGTGTTCCATTTTTTGGTTTGGAAACCTCCAGAAAGCTGCTGTGCTGGGTGGGGTTAGTATTTTTTAAATGTGTTCTTTAAGTGTTAAGCTTGCGGCTAATGGCTTTGCGCTGAAAAGACTTCTGAATCCACTTCCTCTGCTTCTGGAATTCAACTGAGCAACACTTCGTATTAGCTACTTCATTACCTCAAACCACTTGGAGAATACACATACTCTCACCAACACACTGACAATGAGAGAGAGGAGAGAGAGAGAGAGAGAGAGAGAGAGAGAGAGAGAGAGAGAGAGAGAGAGAGAGAGAGAGAGAGAGAGAGAGAGAGAGAGAGAGAGAGAGAGAGAGAGAGAGAGAGAGAGAGAGAGAGAGAGAGACCATCCTGATAAACTGCATGGACTTGAGAGAGCCTCATACACTGCGTGTTCACACCTGCACCTCAGTGTTGATTTAGACATTCAGAGAACTCTCTGTCCACTACAACCACTTCCCACCACCCTGAGAGAATGTCCACCGACAGGGGGGGAGAATGGGGGGGCACGCACTTCAGAAATAGCCGACTGGAAATCAGTGCAGTGATGTGCTGTGATGTGCTGTGCTGTGCTGTGTAGGGTGATGGAGCTGTGTGGTGTGGTGGCGGTTGGGGTTCTCACCAGAGTCCTAAGCCAGCATTCCTCACAGTGAACGTGCCAGCACTGGATGGAGGTGAGCGGCATGGTGTAGGAATCCTGAAAAGGAGCGCCAAAGAGAGAGAGAGAGAGAGAGAGAGAGAGAAAGAGAGAGAGAAAGAAAGAGAGATGAATAAAAACACAGGTGTTCGATAAAAAAAACAAGAGCACAAAAGAGCGCATTGAAGGCCACACATCAAACTCCAACACACGTATACACACACACACACACACACACACACACACACACACACAAGCACACTCATGACAACACCGACCACGCCCGGTCAACAGCACCATGCCAGACGTCACACTGGCAGTGGTGCTGGGGCGGACAGGCAAGCAGGCAGGACGGGGCAGACGGGCCCCACACGGAGGGGCAGGCGGGCGGGCGGGTGGGTGGACGGGTGGAGTGGGTGGGTGCAGGATGCGTTTTTTTGGGTGGGTGGTGGTGGTGGTGGTGGGTGAAGACGCGGGGGGGTCAGGCGAGGGGAGGGGAGCCACAGAGAGCCTTACCCTACGGAGTGGGATTGGGAGCAGTTGCTTAATCCCACCGACGCCGCCGCCACCGCCAACGCCGACGCTGCCGCCCGTGCCAACGCCATTGCCATGGCCGTGGCCGCCGCGGGCACCGGCACTGGCACCGCTGCCGGGGGGTGTGGTGGTGGTGGTGGTGGTGGTGGCGGCGGCCTTGAGGTAGCCCCGGTACCAGCAGTAGACGCTGAGCGGCACGGCCTCTGAGCCCGCGCGCCTGCCTGGGGCCAGCGCACCCTTGGCCTCGGGCCCTGCGGGGAAGCGCTTCCGCTGCAGGGACAGGCAAGAGCGCCACTCAGAGATACAAAAAAAAAAAAAAAAGAGCCACACGCGGTGGCCGCTGGACGATACACACACACACACACACAAACATACATACATACATACATACCCACACACACAGGTGAATGTGTTTTGAGTGTGAGTGTGTGTGTGTGTGTGTGTGTGTGTGTGTGTGTGTGTGTGTGTGTGTGTGTGTGTGTGTGTGTGTGTGTTTCTCCATTCAAACATAACCTATACACACACACAAACACACACAGGTGAGTGTGTTTTGAGTGTGTGTGTGCGTGTGTCCATTCACACATAATCTGCACACACACACACACTGAAGGATGAAAAATGGCTAAATGAAACACACTCGAGGGGTAGGTGTTTTGCAGAGAAAAAACTCAACGCCATAAGAGTCTCAGATATAAGAGGCGGAGACTTCAGCGGCATCGTGCTCCAAATGTCAGCAGCCTAAAAAGGTCACAGGATTGTTGCCGGGATCCACCGGAAAGATCACTCATGGTGCGTCGACTTGCAAATCAGGGCTTGATTTTCACCGAGGCGAACAGCAGGTGGCAGTAGTCATCCACTGCGCAGAGTCCAGTCCAATCCAGCTCGACAGGCTTCACTTCTCTGTCCAACTCCTGATCAGCACCACCAGCTAGACACAGACGTCTGCTAACAGTGAAGATTCGGGTGTCGGGTGCAAGTGAATCCCACGGATATGGAGGGTGGAGATTCATTTGGATGACCCCCTCCTCTCTATGGCGTTGTTGTTGTGTGGTGGTGGTGGTGCTCTAAAAAAAGCACCTGGAATCTGTTTTAATAACACCGCTGGACGGTGAGGACAGAGTGCTGGACGGTGAGGACAGAGTGCTGGACGGTGAGGACAGAGTGCTGGACGGTGAGGACAGAGTGCTGGACGGTGAGGACAGAGTGCTGGACGGTGAGGACAGAGTGCTGGACGGTGAGGACAGAGTGCTGGCCGGTGAGGACAGAGTGCTGGCCGGTGAGGACAGAGTGCTGGCCGGTGAGGACAGAGTGCTGGCCGGTGAGGACAGAGTGCTGGACGGTGAGGACAGAGTGCTGGCCGGTGAGGACAGAGTGCTGGCCGGTGAGGACAGAGTGCTGGCCGGTGAGGACAGAGTGCTGGCCGGTGAGGACAGAGTGCAGGACGGTGAGGACAGAGTGCTGGACGGTGAGGACAGAGTGCTGGACGGTGAGGACAGAGTGCTGGACGGTGAGGACAGAGTGCTGGCCGGTGAGGACAGAGTGCTGGCCGGTGAGGACAGAGTGCTGGACGGTGAGGACAGAGTGCTGGCCGGTGAGGACAGAGTGCTGGACGGTGAGGACAGAGTGCTGGCCGGTGAGGACAGAGTGCTGGACGGTGAGGACAGAGTGCTGGCCGGTGAGGACAGAGTGCAGGACGGTGAGGACAGAGTGCTGGCCGGTGAGGACAGAGTGCTGGCCGGTGAGGACAGAGTGCTGGCCGGTGAGGACAGAGTGCTGGCCGGTGAGGACAGAGTGCTGGCCGGTGCTCTGCCGAGGGCTCGGAGTGAGACTTGGCAGCGGTGACAAATGAGGCGCGCGGACGCGGTGACAAGATGGCCGCCGTGATCAATATGCAGCTCGGCCGGTCCTCCGCACCCGAGGCCCGGGCTGACCTTTACGGGGTGGATGGCCGCTGCCTTTAATACCAGCTCTTCCAAACACGGAGAATCGTAGGAGACAGCTCCAAGCAGACGCTTGGCTGACACCCCACCTCTCCTTCCCTCCCATTCATCCTTCCCTCCCATTCATCCATCCCTCCATCCATCCCTCCCTCCCTCCCTCCCTCTCTTCCTCTCTCTCTCTCTTCAATCCTGTTGAGGAGTCTGTTGGCCATCTCTCCGGTGGTGAGCGAGGCGGCACTCCAAAATAACTCTTGTGAGCGAGCGAAGAGGAGACGGGCGCAGGGTTTGTTTTTTTCCCCCCACCAAATCGGCTCGACCACAACTGGCCAAAAGAATTCGCAACGGCTCATAGACAGCGACGACGAATTGGACTCTGGAGAGCAGAAACTCCTGCGGCCCGTGGGGTTCTGAATGAGATGGGTCACATAGCTGACATGCAGGAGTGTACGAGGGAAGGGGGGGGGGGGGGGGGGGGGGGGGGGGGGGGGGGGGGGGTTTGGGGAGGTGCTCACAGCACAGCTTGGTGTTCTGCCACTCCAATCATGAGTAAGACAGGGTTAGAAGCGCACACGAGGATGAGAGGAGCACAAGGAGAACACACACACACACACACAGGCTCACACACACACACACGCTCACACACACTTACCATGCAGATGAGACACTTGTAGCGGTCGCCCCTGAGGA
>NC_084995.1:40181259-40206259 GCF_963854185.1 Sardina pilchardus | reverse complement strand
CCCCGCCCCCTCATAACACAATATCCTGTAACATCCTGTGATACGTGATCAAATCAGGCCTGCTTCAGACAAAACCGAAAAGAAAACACACACACACACACACACACACACACAAACACACACACACACAGAGGTGGAGCAGCCAGGCAGCGTAGAAACCTCTCCATCTCTGGAAGACAGATATGGGAGCAGATGGAGAGAGAGATGGCGAGGAGGAGGAGGAGGAGGAGGAGGAGGAGGAGGAGGAGGAGGAGAGGAACATGGCGAGGCTGCGGCAGGGACTTGGGGAAACATCAGCGGAGATATTAAATAAACGAGTGTGTGTCACGTCTGTAGCTAAGCGCTAAGCTAATAAAGAGCATAGGAGAGAGGAGAGTGTGTGTGTGTGTGTGTGTGTGTGTGTGTGTGTGTGTGTGTGTGTGTGTGTACAGGCTGCACTCAGTGCTTAGTCTTCCCTGTGACATCCAACAGCTGCAGTGATTCATGCCTGGCCAGCCTAAAACACTTAAGGTCTCAGACTGTGCACTGGAGCTATGCTAAACGTCAGCCTCTGTCTGTGCAGGCGTACGGGAGAAGGAGGGAGAGAGGGAGAGTTTGAGAGAGAGAGGGAAAGAGAAAGAAGAAGGGAGGGAGGGAGGGAGGGAGAGAGAGATAGAGAGAGAGAGGGAAAGAAGGAGGGAGGGAGGAAGGAAGGGAGAGGGGGAGCCGAAACAGGGGGGGACAGAGAGAAGAGGTCTCCATGGAGGAGAGCAATGAATCAATCTGGCCTGTCATGCTGCTGCCGTACCACTTAGGAACACTCTTCTGTCCGTCTTCATCTGACCCACGTGCCTGCCCGCCCACACACACACACACACACGCGCACACACACACACACGCGCCTTCCCCTCGCAGCTGAGCACTGGGCTGTCTTAGCTCGGCGCTCTCCTCTTGGCAGTGGCTCTAATCACGGTCCGCGAGCGTGAGAAATATTTTTATTGGTAAACACATTCACTCCATCAAACCCATGCTGGCAGCCAGGATGGCCTGCTGATGAATCTATTCCCGCTTCTGACACCTAGTTTAGAGTCTGTGTGTGTGTGTGTGTGTGTGTGTGTGTGTGTGTGTGTGTGTGTGTGTTGGAAAGTGAAAGCAAGACAGAGTGAATGAGACAGAGAGAGAAGATAGATACGGAGTCGGTGGGAGGGGGGACAGAGAGACAGAAAGAGAGAGAGAGAGAAAGAGAGAGAGACAGAAACAGAGCGGGTGAGGGGGAGAGGGAGAGAGAGAGAGGGAGAGAGAGAGAGAGAGAGAGAGAAAGAAGGAGAGAGAGAGAGAGAGAGAGAGAGAGAGAGGAGTGTGCTCTCAATGTGTTGATGGGGAGGATCAATAGAGCACCTCTGCTCTGCTTATTCACCAGTTCTGCTGGCTGATATTTAATATGGGACTCAGCGAAGGCCAGCCACCGGCTTAAGATTGATTCAGCTACACTGGACACACTTCCCCAGGGACACACACACACACACACACCACAGAGAGAGAGCTAAACTATTTCTCTCGGTTTGTGAGCCTCCGGTGTGTGGGTGTGTGTCTACAAGCTTGTGTGCTCCAACACAAAAACCACAACACACCATCCACTTCCCGCCCTCGTGTCCCGTGCAACTGCAGAAAGGGCTAGAATGGCATTCATGGCATTCTAATCCCAGCAGAGCCAAGGGCAGTGCAGCAGAGTGGCAGGCCTCCCTCAGAGTGTGTGTGTGTGTGTGTGTGTGTGTGTGTGTGTTTTAGGATGTGTGCTACACGGGTCACTGCACACAGGGGACTGAGAGCAGTTGCTGACTTCCCCTGGACAGAGAGATGGAGGGATGGATGGAAGGATGGAGGGATGACTGAGGAGAGAGAAGGGATGGCAGACCTGCAGAGGCAAGCAATCAGGGCCCCTCTGTCCTCCCCTACAGCCCTCCCCCACCTCTCCCACTCTGCGCTCTGACCCCAATTACACATGCAGGGGGGGGGGGGGGGGGGGCTGGGTGAGGGAGCGAAAGCGCGCGCGCGCGCGCGTGTGTTTGTGTGTGTGTGTGTGTGTGTGTGTGTGTGTGAATTGTTTTGCGGGTGGCTCTTGTCGAGGAATATGGATGAGGACATGGAGATGAGGGAATTAGAGGGGCTGGCCTTTCACACACACAGGTTATTCAAATCTATCTGCCTGCTGCTGCTGGAAGCAAGCTCTCTCTCTCTCTCTCTCTCTCTCTCTCCCTCCCTCCCTCCCTCCCTCTCTGGGGAGTACAGCCCTCATCCCTCTCTCTCTCGCTCCTTCCCCATGTAAAGTGGCGGTGGCGTCTGCGGCAGCACTCGTCGCCGTGCCGATCTCCAGGGAGGAGGAGCGGCAGGCCTCATCGTAAACCCATCAGTCCAGACACACTCCGCTGTCTCCGGCAGCACACCCAGGGGTGGAGGTGCTGATGGCCGGGGTGGAGGGGTGGAGGAACAACACTTATAACATATAAGAGAGGATTGGGGTGGTGTGTGTGTGTGTGTGCGTGTGTGTGTGTGTGTGTGTGTGTGTGTGTGTGGGGGGGGGGGGGGGGGGGTGTTGAAGGCTGAGAGGAGGTGTGTGTGTGCTGCTAGTGTTTGGTGTCTGTGTGCTGTGCTGCTGGCTATTAGCATTCGTAGGCAGTGCTCACCGTCTGGGCCGACCGAGGCTCAGCTGCAGGGGATCGATACCCGTTCACTCGCTCTCTCTCTCTCTCTCTTTCACACACACACACACACACACACACACACACACACACACACACACACACACACACACACACACACACACACACACACACACACACACACACACACACACACACACACACACACACACACACACACACACACACACACACACACACACACACACACACAAACAGGGCCCCTCGCCTGTGATCAAACGTGCTCCGGAGAGATGACCAAATAGAATACATCATTTACGATCTGACAACACACTCCCTCCCACACACACACACACACCTCAGAGGATAAGGAGTAGAGAGGACTTGAGGCATTAAGTGTGTATGAGTGTTTGACCATGTGTGCCTCTCTCTGTCTGTGCGTGTGCGTGTGTGTGTGTGTGTGTAAAGAGATTCTTGCAGGCCACTCACTTCTCGATCTCGCTGTTTTTGCAGGTCCTGGGTGCGGAGGATGTGGACGGGGAGCTGAGGTCCTGCTTGCTGCTCTCGCCGTTACTGGTGGAGGGCATTTCTGATGGAGGGACACCACAAACAGGCACGTCACACACCCTTCTTCAACAAATCCACACACACATACACACACACACACACACACACCTCGGAAGACCTCAATATGGAATCTGTCAACACTCTCAAGGTTCTGCAGCTCAACTCACCGTCGCTGGCCCATTTGGAGAACTCGGGCGTTATTCTGTTGGAGGGCATTCCACCGCTGCAAGAAAACACAGAACTTTATTTAGAGAACAATCTCATTTTAAAAAACGACTCGATCGTCCAACTGTGTTTGACCCAACGCGTTTGGCTACGTGATCGCCGCTGCGTTAGCCGGAGCGCTAACTCACTTCAACACGGCGCCGCGCAGCGCCTCCCGCTCTTTGGTGTCTCCTTGGTCCTCTCCAGAGCACGGAATGATGTCTGCCTCTGTGTACCTGGGAGCGCTGGGTTAAGGCCAACCACCCACAGGCCCTCTTAGCACCACACTGACCAACCAACCTACCAACCAACCAACCTACCAACCAACTAACCAACCTTCTTGAATTTCCCCTTGGAGATCAATAAAGTATCTATCTATCTATCTATCTATCTAAACATCCACAACCTAACAGCTGGAACGCAGTGACATCTTACCGCTAGGCTAGGCTAGGCTAAGCTAGGCTAGGCTGTTTCTATGTGAGGCTAGGTGAGGCTAGAGTTAGGTTTCCAGTTTATCAAGTTTCATGTGGGATACAGCTGGTGTAAGATGGTCATGCTGATGGACGGCCTGCCAAGTTTGACACTATTGGTGCAACATGGCCAGTTAAACCAGCAATGTAAGGCCAGCAACACCAGATAAAATAACCAGCTTGAGGTGGTATGACAAGCAAAACCAGAATTACCATCATAAGCTGGGTGAACCAGCTGTTTTCGCAAGAGTTGTTATTCTAATCTTGTGCAATGTCTACACTTTTTAATTGAGAAATAATTGTTGGATTGAAACAGTCTCTGAAACGTTGATGCTCCGAGCTACTCGAGCGCTGCCCTGCTTTTAGGGAAAGGATACTGCGCTTTGCCGTACTCCAGTGTGTCGTCACCGTCCACGTCCAGGTCGGCGTCGCTGTCGTGGCTCTCCTTTGTGCTACACACGGCAAAGCCTGTTCCTGAGAAACACAAGAGAAACACACACACATACATAAAGGAATCCAAATTAGACAACACACAACACGACTCTGTTTCAAAGACAACGTAGTAGGAGAAAGAAGCTGCACAGTGGACAAGCCGTGAGGGGCTGACAGGATCCAATACACCTCGCCACCAGCCCCACCAGCCAATTAAAGCCCAGGAGGCCTGATCGGCTGATTGAAGTGGACACGGCGGGGGGGGGGGGAGCGATGGGCAGTTATGCGAACGGTAGCAGAGGCAATGGCCTGGGTCTGGTATAGAGCCATCAGTGGCAGAGGAGAGGGGAGGAGGGAGGCAGTGTCAGGTGCCTGTCAGGCAGGAGGTGCAGGTTGAGCTGGGGGGGGGGGGGGGGGAGGGGTTGAGTTGGGTTGGGTTGGGGAGGGGTGGGTGGTATGTGTGCTCAGCAGAGCGTGCCGGAGGGGAGACTGGCACCTCTATAAACCCCTTGATGAGCGGGGAGACAAACTTCCATGAGCCGCCTGACTGGGCCCTTCAGCTCCACTTAGAACCACAGGCCCAGCACTGACCACCACCACCACCAGCACCGCTAAAGCCACAACTGCCCAGGGCTGAGGGCTAAGGGCTGGGGGCTGAGCTGAGTGAGTGATGGGAGGAGAGTGGAGGAGAAAGGATGTAGCCTGGCCACTTACACCCTTCTGGAGGGGAAGAGGAAGAGGATGAAGACGAACAGAGGAAGAAGGGTGGGGGGGGGGGGGGGGTGTGTGTGATGGAACAGTGTGGCGTGACTGAGTGAGCGAGTGTGGACTGTCACACTGACAGGTTGGTTTTAAGTGCAGCGGGAGCCGGTTTAACCAGTTTCTCCCCCGTCTTGACCTTTTAGTGTGAAGGATGGAGACCATGTCCATCCAAGTCTGTGTGCCTGTATCTGTGTGTGTGTGTGTGTGTGTGTGTGTGTGTGTGTGTGTGTGTGTGTGTGTGTGCGTGCGTGCGTGTAAGAGAGACAGAGCAGCTGCTTCACACCTGTTCTATGCTTGCATGTAGTAGACTGACGCGAGACAGCTGTGTGTCAAGCATGTGTGTAAGGGAACAGAAGTGTATGATTGTGTGGTAGGTCCGTGTGTGCGTGTGTGTCTCCTGAGCTTGGCAGACTGAGTGCAGAGCAAAAAAAAAAAAAAAGCATCCCTGCTTTTGTGCGCAGGGATAAAATGCGCCACAAAATGCTAACCCTTTTTACAATGCGCCGATGGTTTTAGTGATCAAATAAAAGGGACCTTTTAAGTTTTATTCGGTCCCTGTGGCTGCGGTGGCATATGTGCTCAGTGGTCGTGCCACATAAATCAGGCCCATTTCACTGGCCGTTAGCCCCGAGCGCTCCTGAGCCCTTCGACAGCCGACCGCCCGCCCGCCCATACGCCCGCCCGCCCGCCCACCTACCCGCCACGACACCTCGCGCTAAACCGGCCCGACGGGCCGCTCGAGGGTCAGGCTTCGCTCGGGCACCGCCGTCGGATCGCAAACCGAAAACACCCGCACGCGCATGCGCAGGCCTGTGAGAGGCACCACCGTGGCCTGCGCTGATGTTTGTCTGCCGTATGGAGGGCTAGACAGGGCGCCTGGTGGCTGGGGGAGGTGGTGGCGACAACAAGGAGGAGGAGGAGGAGGAGCTGGGTCAAAAAGGCGATAAACTGTAAACGATGCCCAGCATTTCATTAATCCACTGTGTAGGGGGGGGGGGGGGTGGAGACACGAGGCCGGGAAAAACACAAATAAATATGATTGTCCCGACCACTAATGGTGGCCGGCACTGGCCAAGATGTGGCAGGCCAGGAGGAGGAGGGAGGGGGGGGGGGGGGGGGGGTAAGAAAGAAAAAAAAAAAAATCACTGTTAATCCAATCAATTGATCAGGCGATGGATCCTACGAGCAGTTAGTAATGCATGGCTGGGGCCAAGAGGGAGGCGAGGTGGAGCGGCAGACCGCTGCCTGTCTCCGTCCCTGACCAGAGGACCAGTGACCGCAGGGGCATCAAGGGGGTAGAACGCACACAACGAGACCTCCAATCAAAATGAGCCAACGAGACCACACCCCTGGCATCCCATGAGGCTCTGTCCAGGATGTGGCGTTTTGGGTGGGGTGTGTGTGTGTGTGTGGGGGGGGGTCTACCTGGGAGGTCACGTGACCAGTGCCGCGTGGCTGGCGCTAACCAGTCTTGGCAGGCCAATCTAATCTGGGCTGAAAAGGTCAGCGCCACTCTAACTGCCTTTCAGTCACATTATGCACGCCACTGCACGCGCTCACTGGCAGCCACCCTCGGGGAGGGGAAGGTCTTACTCCTCCCTCTGTCAGCCCAGACAAGATCAATAACCCTGTGTGTGTGTATATATGTGTGTGTGTGTGTGTGTGCCCAGAGTGACTACAGGTCTAGCTGTGACACTGGGCTGAAGAATAATATGCATGTGTCCATCTCTGCACACTTGCCCTATCTGTGTGGCCACACACACACACACACACACACACACACACACACACACACACACACACACACACACACACACACACACACACACACACACACACACACACACACACACACACACACACACACACACACACACACACACACACACACACACACACACACACACGATATGACAAGGCGATAGAGGGCACAGCCTCATGTAAATGATGCTATTATCAAAGGGGGCCGCTCCAACCTGGCTGTGTAAATGCTAACCTTGACATGCATTATACATGGCGACCCTCTGTTCCGCGCCGGCCGCCTCTGACCGCTAGTGGCGTGGCCATTTACATGTGTCCAAGCGCCGCTGTCAGCCGTCTGTCGCTAACACACAGGGACAAATGCCACCGCCGGGCCCACGTGCCACGTGAAACGGCCCCCGGCGGGTGCCCACCGCCAACCGGTACCCCCGCTGGCACAGCGCTTATCTGCCCCATCTGGCTTCCCTTCCACCCTTACGACTCCTGCCGGGGGTCACAGTTCACCCAATCAGGGTGGCATTTGCAGTTCCCTGTACTGGGATCCTGCTGTTTGCGGGAGGGGGGGGGCACCAGACACCAACTCTCTTTGAAGCCTTGTGTGTGTGTGTGTGTGTGTGTGTGTGTGTGTGTGTGTGTGTGTGTGTGTGTGTTCTTTTCTCTCTCTGAGTGCTTATCCCCTTGCGCCATCTCCACTGGCCTAAATCTTCACGCTCCTTCTCGGAGGATCTCCCTTCTCTGTGTCTGCCATCTCAATCTCCTCATCGACACAGCGGCTTCCTTAAGCCATAGACAGAGAGCAGACACACACACACACACACACACACACACACAGCCCTCCCACCACAACACCCCCCTCCAATCCTCCAAGCACAAACCTGATCCTCTTCGATTGCTTCTCTCTCCGTATCCATCACCCCCCCCCCCACACACACACACACCTCTAACACTCATGCAGTTGAAAGTGTTTCCTCCCTGGCTTTCTTCCCTGGACTCAAAGGGAGGACGGAGGGGAGAGGGAGACGGCTAGTTCACAGAGGATAGGCCTCTTATCCCATTGATGCCCTGCGATCTCTCTCTCCCTCTTGCCCACTTTCTCTCTCAACAGCTAACCTCCTTCTCCTCCTCTACCCCTCTATCCTTCTCCCTCTCTCCCTCTCTCTCTCTCTAGACAGTGGGGGTTCCTCTTAGCGTGGCCGATTGAACACTGGAGGACTTCAGCTGCACATTTCAAGCCTAAATCCACCTTCTGAGCTTTCTTGGGGGCCTTTCAAGTGCCCCCCCTCTGGCCAGGCACGCTGCCCCCAACACCCCCCATCTGCACCGCCACCCCCCTCTCTGTGTCCCCTTTCCAGAGCTCCCTGTCTGCCACATCACAGGAGTGCAGAAGAGGTCTTTCTGCTCGTTAGATCAAGGGCCGGGCGGTTTCTGCGCCGACGGAGTTTAGCTCCCCGAGTCAGAATTGATCTGGCGCTTGTTTTTCCTGTCTGGCCCGGGTCTTAGAAAGAGACAGTAAAAGCAGGCCTTTTTTTTCTCTGGGCTTTTGTAAATTAGCCCTTTATGGCGATCGAATGTTCGAGGCCTCAGCATGAAGATAAGAGTTTTGAGGGTGGAAAAGAAAATGAAAATAATCGCTCTCTCTTGGGTGGTGGAATGGCGGATTCATTTGGCCAACCACACAAGGGAGATTAATGGTGTCCCTCACGGGTTGATAAACCATAACAACTATGCTTCACAGAATGCAAACATTTCTACTTTCGTTTTATTCTACCACAAGTGCATTCATTTAGAGTCCCGTGTCAACGCTCACATTCACTATATTTCCAACATTTCTTGTCAATGGCACGCCCCATTCTGATTAAGGCTAATGATACATCAGCCACCACATTAGCAGAGAGCAGCTAATGCACCGTATTTAGCGGCGGTGGGCCGTACCTCGGAAGCCGCCCTCCAGCAGGGTGGTGGCTCGGACCCTCTTCTGGCCGCACCACTCGTACTCCTCGAAGCGGGTTCCGTTCTCTCCGTCGGCGTCGGCGGAGTCGTCCTCAGGGCCGCACACCCCTTCCCTCTGAGGAGGAACAAAAAAAACCTGTTAGAACACACCGTGGTAACAGCTTCTCTACTCTACTGACTTTACCCCTGAAACCTTCCATGCGTCCTACACCAACAACCTCTACTAGAGCCAAATATCAACAATGATAAATTGAACTTAAAAAAACAAATCACTTCTCTGACAATATTTTAAATCACATGCAGCGAAAAACCCATCACCAAGGAGTGCAGCGGTGCTGTTAGTAACACTTACTAGAGTACTAAAGAAGGCGTTAGAGAGAAAGGAACTAGTGTCTACTATAAGGTGTCTACTCAAGTCAACTAGTGTAGATTGCCACTTGACCCACACAGCAGCAGAAGCATAGCTTTTCATTACAAGGGTTTCATTCATTGTCCAATGGCCTTATGACCATCACTTTACTGTCTGCTTTACTGAGATTAACTAACGTGAACAGAAGGCACCATTTCACCAGAGATCCCAGTGAGCTACATAAACCCCTTCCTTCCCCTGGACATGAGAGGCAGGTTAAAGCTCTGCTGTTCTACTTCATCTCTACAGGAGCCGTACTAGTCAGCTAGCGTAGCAGTGGCTAAGTGCTAACGAAAGCGCTCCCAGTTTCTAATACTGGTGCATGAGGATGCTGATGTCCAGGGGAAGGAGCACACAGAGAGGGTGTGTGTGTGAGGGGGGGTAGGGGCTATCGGGTTGGGGGGTGGGGGGACTGAGGGAGGGGGCCAAGATGACGGCTGGTGCGGGAGCGAGCAAGCGAGTGCGTGTCGGAGCGGGAGGCTACCTTAAACAGACACTGCTCCACATGCCTACTCATCTCCTCCTCGGTCCCTGCCAGCGGGGCGCTGCACAGCGGACATACCTGTCCATCCTCAGGCTTCCGGCGCTTCATCTTCCCGATCCGCGCTGCAACACACAACACACAGCACTGTCAAACGACCTGAATCAACATATACATACATACGTACGTACATACATGTACATATACTAGGGCTGGGACTCGATTAAAAAAATTAATCTAATTAATTAGAGGCTTTGTAATTAATTAATCGAAATTAATCGCATTTTAATTGTATATAAATATATGACCTGAGAACAGTGAGAAGTATTTTTTTTCACATGGATTTTTAGTATAGCCTACTATTGGATAATGACTGAATACATAGGCCTAAGCTTAAGCAACAAAAATATTGTTTATTAATAAGTCCAACAGACCTGTGCAATTTTTGCCATAAAGTGTAGCAATACCATATTTAGAAATAGTACATTTTCAGAAATTCATGTAGCCTATAGATAGGTAGACCTTCTGTAAACTATAATACTGTGATATCCTGTTAATTGTGTCACCTGTTACCTTGAGTTGAGTTCATGAAATTGTTGTGTCCCTTTAAGGGGAACTGGGGGGCGGAGTTTACGTGTGTGCGTGTGTGCTTGTATGCGGTTCTGAGTGTGAAGTTTCTTTTAGGTCTATGAAAGTTGGACATGGAATTAAGTGCGGTGGATTACTGTTATAGGCGTGAGTTGTGGCTGTAACAGCAACTCGGTTGCTATTTGTTTAATAAATAAAGCTCAGAGGTTTCCCTCAAGTGTCTGGAGTATCACAATACTTTGTCCACGCTAACAGCTAGCTGCTTTATGTTTTGCACTGAGGTGATACCTGCGGTGATACGTCCTTGTTGCATAGGTTGCACACAACCATGCTCTTATCTACGCTTCCATCCGTTCGTTTTTTGTAACAACATTTCCCATCCACGGGGCCAACCAACGCGGTCACATCAGCTTCTTTGTTCATGTTCACTGTGCCACTGTGGTTTGTTTTGTCTGAACCGAACTCATGCGCGTTACTTGGTGCTCCAGTATAATCGGTCCGTCTGAAACTCATCCAGTGAGAAACGTTCCGCGGTGCAAAAATAAATAGGCATACAATTAAAATGCGTCAATTTTTTTAACGCATTAATGTTTGTGTAATTAATTAATCGTAATTAACGCACTAAAGTCCCGGCCCTAACATATACATAAATACATACATACATACATACATACTGTATACACGCATACATAGGGAGCGATTGGAAGTTTACATAGACGTTTGAGAAATCAGGGTAGAATAATTAGGCTCTTTGGTTGGCTCACAATTAATCTGAGCTAATGAGATCAAAACAAAGTTGACAAACAGCATGTCGCGTGTCACCCAGGGGTGGCTTAATGTTTTGGAGCGGCAGATTTCTTCTGACATGCCTGGGGTCGGGCCTCGCTAACACGAGGAGAAGGACGAGGAGAGCAGACGCTGGGCCGCCACATTGCTTTGGCTGAGGAGGAACATTCAGTGCCCCTGGCGTCCACAAAATGCCACAAATCCATGCCTCTGTGATACTCATTAGTGAGGGCTGGGTCCACCGCCTTAAGGCTTTGCTTTACACAGACGACATAGCGAGGCACTTGTCCTGCGTCTGGTACCAAAGACACACATCAGACGCAACGGGGAGCTAACTATGAGAGCAACACTGGCCTCATGGCATCACGTAACAAATGAGTAAAACAACAAAAAATCCAAATGGCCATCAAGAACGCGTAAAAACCTTGACGTGTTCGGGTGCCGTTAACGGGACCCAACGCAACGACGCTGCAGCGTTTCTCGGGGAGGCGCTCGTCATCGCGTGCGGCTCGTCCGCCGAGATGGGCACGGTCTCGTCGACGTCACCCCTCTGCCCCGTCGTCCCTCCCCGCCCCGGCTCCGCGCGCGCGTAATTAGAAATTTAACACAGCATAACAGCGCCGATTGCGCCGTAAGTCTGTGTCGCCTTTTCTTAACTGCAAATGGCGTACGGGGACATTAATTTTTAGGTGGCCGTGATTGCGAGAAGGAGCCAAGGGGGACTGGGGCGAGGGAGAAGATGTGCCATAACTTCTGGCTGACGAGGGAGGGAGAGCGGGGTGGGGGCACGAGGGGGGGTGAGGGTGGGGGTTGGGGTGGAGGAGGAGGAGGACACAACGGCTCATAATCTCTCCCGGGCCACGGTGACGGTAATGGAGGAGGGCGTCGTTAAACGGAGGGAGGGGAGAGAGAGAGGCAGGCAGATTAATTAGGCACGGCAGGAGTTTTTCCACGCGCACGCGGACCCCTCTCCCAGAGATCACAGCGGTTTCAGACGAGCGCTAATACACATTACAACCCGCTGGGGGCCGGGGGTTCAAACAAAGCCTGCACAACCCCGCTACCCATCACAGGGTCTACTGCCTGATGGAGGGCACCAAACTACAATCTATGGCCAGACAGAGGTTGGAGGCGTAGAGGGGAGGGGGGGGGACTCTTACCGTGGCGTAGGCAGCAAGGGGCTAGGGGCACACCGCTGGGCACTGGGTTTGGGGGGCTTTTGACACATTCCTTGCCTGAGCGCCTGCACCAGCAGTGGACATCGACTGTTGACATATCAAGAAGTCAAGGGTTAAAGAGATCCTCCGCTCATGCAGGCGCTACAGACAAAAGGGAACGGCAAACAGAGAGGGGAGCTTCACCATGGTCTTACTATTTTCAAGAGCACCAGTTTAAAAATCAAGGACTGATGTACTTCTAGGTTTGACTGACTGGATAACAATAGACTGCCATTTGCAGATGTATGCAGACCGTGCAATGACCAGCACTGCTTTGGGCAAAAGCGCAGTCGGCAGTGGCAGCCAAACTGATGAGGGTCAGGCTTATTCACAGTGAGATGTGTAAAGTCCACAGCTTCAGTCAAGCCTCACAAACACCCGGCCTCACCTGACTCTAGGCCAGAGATGGCTGCATCCCTACCCCTACATCAAAGACGGCATTATCATAACCTGCTCTACTGCGTGTCCTAGGTTAAACTCAGACCCCCGAACGCCCCCGTGATTAAATATGGGAGATGTGCACCCAAGACCAGCCTCTGTGTACCCACTCTGCCATACTGAGATGAACACAGATGCAATACCACTGGCTCATCATACTGCACTACACTGCAGCAAGGAAGTTTTCGATGTCTAGGTGTCCCAATTGGATAATCACCAGTGTGTAATGTTATGATCCAAAAAACAGGACAGGCATGACCCCAGCAGTTCAGACTCAATGCATGAGACATAGTATGCTTAGACAATATTTAGTATTTAATACAGGTACTTTTTGACAGGCCTACTGAATTAACATTTACCAAAATAAAATAATAATAATACACATTTTCGAGGATGCATGTGGTGTTTGTGCAACAACAGGTGTTTATTGATTAATATGAAATATGCTAGGCTAGGGTAGGGTAAGTAAATAAATGGGTTGTTACTGGATAATGGAATCTCCCACCTCTATCAGTTCTAATCCTTTAAACACAACTTCACCGCCCACTAACACTAGGAGAGAAGGATTTATTGAAGAACAACAGCAATGTATACATACCATTCAATCGTGTTTGTCTGTTAGCCCGAACCCGTAAAAATGTCTGTGAGCAGGAAAAAAGGAAACACAGAAAATATGCAGGAGTTAGTATGTGTTGCGTGTATTACGATCATTAGCAATAAGTTAGAGATGTACTTCTGGATTACATTGGATTGTCAAATGCAATCCACAGCCTCCAGCCTGACTGTAAACAAAAACCTACTTCTCGTTTCCCATTGGTCTGAACCTCCTCTTCCATTACCAGATTGTTCCACTCATTTAAAAAAAAGGCTCCAAAAGTCGCCAAACTCACGTGTTAAAGACGCTCATATGAACCAGGCGATGTTTCAATGAATCTTAAAACATGGACTTAAATAAATATTTAAGAAGGATGCAAAGGGATTGAAAATGTTAGTCCCATTTCAAAATACGGGCTCATCGCGCTGTAGACGCCATGTTGATTCTGGTCACGTGACAACCGCGCAAAGTGAAAGTTCAAGACGTACAATTATGTAGTTCCACATTTGGCCATTAGGGCGCAGCAATACGTTGTTGCTGTACACCCTGCAAGCCCTAAAAGGCTGATGATTTACCACTATAACATAAAAAGTTGTGGCTAAATATTTTAAAAATCGACATAGTATATATCTAATGTGCTTAACTGAAATCATTGAACAGGTAGGTGCATTGAAATGTATTTATTTCAATCTAAAAATGATAACAGACATGACTGCAACAGACTTGCAATAAGCAATGTAGCCTAAATTAATATGTAACAGGCAAACTAGTCTCCATGCTATCCACATTGGTTTCCATTTTTGCACAGACCTCCAGGATCAGCAGCAGGTCCTGACAAATGTTCTCTGAACAGTTATCATCTCGCCTGGATACTTACATATCTCCATTTATACTGTATAGTAATTTAAGAGCTAATTTAACCTGTCTGGCCATCATCATTTAGCTCTATTAAACAGGATGTATGTACTGCTGACTCCAGCAGGGCCTGCCAGGCCGATAGATGCCCGCTTTCTGACACAGGCTTCATGGGCACCAGTTCAACCCAACCCCAGAGGTCCCCGTAGATCATCCGCCGTCGACAGCTTCTTATGAGAAACACTTGAGTCATGCACATTTACATCCGTCCTATGTTATGCTGATACACTGCGTTAATGATGCTGCATGATTCACTAATGATGGATAAAGCCGAGAGAGGGGCGGGGAGGCTGTGGGGGAGAATGTATCATTGACTTAATCATTTGTAGGAAAACCTTTAATGCTCCGATGTTAATGAGGACTTTTGCCTAAAGTGCTGCCTTTAAAAGCTGTGTTTAACGAACATTTTTTTGGCTATTGAGTTGAACTTAATACACTTAAATGAATCACGCTTGGTGGCACCGGGCGCTCCTGCCATAGCCTCACTTCAGCACCAATTCAAACATCCATTTTTTTTTTTGCTCCATTGTCGACTCAAGAATTTCTTTCCCCCCTGAAGAAAAAGATCAATCTGGCTACAGATTGGAGGAGGAGGTGGAGGAACACGGCCCTGTTGGCATGGACATCCAGCAGGAAGGGGAGGCACACTGTCAAGGACACAGGGCCCCGGAGATGATATCCTGGGCTCAGGGGCGCGGGTGAGATTAGCCCGGGGTTAAACTATGGATGATTACATATCAGAGCGGGACATACGTGCCCCGGCCTGGGTAAATCTGAGGGGGGTGGAGGGGTGATGCTGAAGATGAGGGGAGCCTGTATTAACACATCCAGCCTGTACACCCGACCAGGAAGAGATGGAGAAGGGAGATGGGCTGAACAAACACACACACACACACACACACACACACACACACACACACACACATACACACACACAAGGTTCTATCTGATGCTCTCACTCACAGTCACACTGGTCATTTAGGTGATATGCATCACACACACACACAGCAAGGCTGATGGACAAAGCCATTTTCAGTCAAACCTATTTAATCTTGGGATCTTAATGTGCTTTTGTCTGTTTATACAACTTGTACTCTCTGTCTGTGTCACACATGTCCTTCGGTCCTTCCGTATCAGTCAGGGTTTTTTTTTTCCCTCTGTCCAGCAGTGGCCTTGTCCTGTCTCACCTGGTATCTGTCGGAGTGGTGAGCGTCGTCCGATGAGAGTGGGGACACGACAGGAGACTCCCCCTCGCGTTTGATGTGCACGGACAATAGGAGGGACTGTGGAGAGAAAAGGTTAAGACACCAAGTGGGTGAGCGCACTGCACACACACACAAGCTAGCTGTGCACCAAAAGTAACGTCAGGCATGCACTTACAATACGTACTAATTTCACATTCTAATTTCAGCACTCTCGCCGCGGAAACTTAAACCATAAATATAAGTCCATGAAAAAGGATAGCCTTGAAGCATATAGGAGTACGCTATGTGGTCAATACTCAGGGCCCAGAGAGTTGACAGTGAATCATTATCATGACCTCAGCCCAATACGTGCGCGCTATAGATTGTGTCTGATCTTATGGCTGACGCGACATAAGCACCGAGGTTAGCGCGCAGCGCTTATGAGCCGCGTATATGAGCGAGGGGGAGCCGGTGTCAGAGTTAAGCGGGGCGAAAGGACGACGGGCAGCGGAACTAGACGCGCTGGTCATCCATAAACCTGCCCGGCGTGTGCCTCAAAGGACATTACAGGGCCTGTCCCTGGGAAAACGTAATTGACTTAATTTCTCAAATGAATTAGGGACGGAGGGGGGAAGTGGGGGGAAATACTGCTTACTTTACTGGGACTCTTGATCTCCGTGCCGCTTTTTATGAGGCCGCTATAAAATATTTGTATTTACAATCTGCTCCAATTAATCAAAGAGAGAGTAGGGGCAGGGGCTGTGGTGGCTGACAACTG
This sequence comes from Sardina pilchardus, assembly GCF_963854185.1. Classification (NCBI taxonomy): domain Eukaryota; kingdom Metazoa; phylum Chordata; class Actinopteri; order Clupeiformes; family Clupeidae; genus Sardina; species Sardina pilchardus. Next base: position 40,190,083 of record NC_084995.1, on the reverse strand, counting down.
TAATCTAATATTAATATGTGAAAAATGGCAGACCCTCTCAGCAGGGACAGTAAATAAGACATTATGCATGGCTTCTTATGCTTTTGAATTGCAAGGTCAGGGAACTATTTATTTGTGCGCTCACAGTGTTTTGGTGCTTTGGGACTACTGTGTGGTCTCTCTCTCTCTCTCTCTCTGTATATGTGTGTGTGTGTGTGTGTGTGTGTGTGTGTGTGTGTGTATGTGTGTGTGTTGTGTCTGTCTGTGTTGCCAAGTCTGTTTAGAGAATGAAATTGCTTGAGGAATCAAGCTGTTTTTATGTCTTGTTGGCCCATTAAATGGGATGATATATGGCGTATTGTAATAACTGATTTTATGTTCGTTCTGTTGTGGTTACTCAGGCCTCTAGTGGCAGTTTTGGCTTGTGTCTGTGTATGTGTGTGTGTGTGTGTGTGTGTGTGTGTGTGTGTGTGTGTGTGTGTGTGTGTGTGTGTGTGTGTGTGTGTGTGTGTGTGTGTGTGCGATGCTAGAGGCTTTGTAGCACTCACTCTTGTCCAACACGAAGAGAATCAGGGCAGTTGATGAGAGAAACTCTTAATTCCTGTTTTCGCGCGTGGCGCTTGTCTAAGTCACGGCGCGTGATGACTGCCATTCCATGCCACCTCGGCACGAGTGCGAGAGCCGTGCGGCCGGCGTGGAAATGCTGGCGCGGGCGCCCCGCTCCCCTCTGACCTCGGCGGATTAAGAGTCACGGCGGCTGGCATGGAGTCGCCATGGCAATAGGCGTCGGAGACGGCGTTGCTAACAGGCTGAGGGCGGGCGGGGTTAATCCCCATTAGAAGCGGCACGGCCGTCCGGATGCGAGTGGCGCCGGCGAGGGCGTCGTGGCGGCAGGGGCCCGCCGTGATCCCGACAACTCTTCATTATCCACACGTTCGGCCGGAATACTAAACGCCGCCACTGGAATGCTCAGTCACGTCCGAGATGACTGGCTACCTCACCTAGGCCCATCTCGCTCTATCTCTCTCTCTCTCTCTCCATCTATTTCTCTCTCTCTCCGTCTCTCTCTCTCTTCATCTATCTCTCTCTTTCTCTCTGACTCCATCTATCTCTCCCTCTTCCTTTCTTTGTCTTTCTCTCTCTCTCTCTCTCTCTCTCTCTCTCCCGTCCCTCCCTCATCCCTCTGAGTACTTCCTGTTTCCCCAGATGAGATAGAGGGCTTGCTATAATCACATGCGCCGGGCTCCCCCTGCATGCTTGGAATAATGAGCTGAGGAGGCCTCTCTCTCTCTCTCTCCCTAAAAATACCCGCTGTGTTGAGTGGCCGCCGCGCTGTGTTCAGCGCTCGCTGGTTGTCACGTTAACCTGAGGCATGTCATCGGGGAAGACAGCAGAGACGGTTGGGGAGGGTGTGTGTGTGTGTGTGGGGGGGGGGGGCTACTGAATTTTAAGGGGATGCCATTTGGTGTGAGACAAAAAAAAAAGAAATCACTCACAGAGTCTTGAGCTGCTAAAATGGGCACATGTCACCAGTGAGTCACACTTTTTAACAGACGCGAGGGCATCAATCTCCTCCCCTGTGCCAATGCCGTCTGCATACCTGGTGTTATGCCAGCTGAAATGCCAGCTTTCTTTCCGCATGCCCTCAGCACTTTTCTCTCGCGAGTGAATCATTACTCTAACTTCCTGGTTGAGCAATGGCTCCTTTGCCCAGAGCGCTGCTCTGCACTAAAGCTAACAGCTCACCTGGGTAAGAGATACATATCTAATATCACATCTTTCAGGTAAATGTCACACCGCAAAATCAAGAGCTTAAACTGATACGTCTATCTGACAACTCTGCCATTTTAAGATATTGGGCTCTAATGTTTTGATCCGCGACAAAAACCTTATACAGTTGTTAAAGATTCGATTCATTCATTTCTATGTTATTACAGTTGCAGGTATGATTCTGTGACTGAGACTCGCTAAAAGTTTTTTGCATTCCAACTCTTGCCCTGAAGAGGCCCCAGAGACTGAGAGCCGGCCCTGGTGTGTGACACTGGGTGAGATTGGCCGGCGGGACAGTGTATCCGCTGCTTCTGGCTAATCAGATTGGAGCAGAAGATGAAACCGCACACAGTGGCCCTGCGTACCCTCCCCAATGCCCCACCCCCCACCCACCCCCCCTTGTGAAATGGACTCCAGCAGGAAGCATTTCATCGTGTCGTTTTTCAGCAAAGTGAGTTACGGAAGGAAATAAAGTACCATTTTGAGCGAGTTTTTAATTCAGCCGCTCACGTGTCAGTCAAGTTAAAGGCCTCGCTTCCTTCCTTCCCTCCCCTAATGAGACAATGCCCCCCTCTCGCCTTCCCATTAAGCAGCGCTGGAAACATTTGATGCAGTTTTGATGGCTCCAAGATGGCGGAAAGGATGGCCATGGCTTACCTTGGGCGTGCCCGGTGTGGCGTTGTCCTTGTGTGGTGGGTTCTTGCTGAAAGGAGAAGAGAGGGAGACAAAAGGGAGATTTAAAAAACGAGGGGACAAAGGACGAGTTCAAAAGGGCCGCTGTGTGAGCTGAGAGGTGAGAGGATGCGTGGCACGGAGGCGTTCGTTATTCTGACCAGCGTGTCACCGAGTGCCTCCGCGTGGGCGTTTCAGAAGAACATGAAGGACTTGACTCTTTGATGTTTGCCATTACAAGGTCTCTCTCTCTCTCTCTTTCTTGCTATTTCCCTCATTCTCTTCTTCCTGTCTCTGACTCTCCTTCAGTCATCCTTTCTCTCTCTCTCTCTCTCTCTCTCTCTCTCTGTCTGTCTTTGCGTTCATTGCCTTTCTTTGTTCTGTGCCAGACACGTTTTTCCTCAACGGCATCAGCCGCTGTCTGGAATTGGGCGACATCTGACTGAGCACAGCGGAGCGACAAGCTAACAAAGCAGCACAAATCACAGTTTTAATCGTGTGGACATGCACTGACCCTCTCCTCTCCCTGCCTCCCCGATGCCACTCAATCCAGGCACCCCCGGGCCATGCTGTATTTGAAACAATTACTGTCCAAAAGTACGACTGCTAAGCAGATTTGGGATATAATTTTTTTATTGAAGCAATCATTCTCATGGATGCACTCTGTCTTGCCCCCTTTCTTTCTCTCTCTCTCTCTCTTGCTCCCTCCCCTCTCTCTCTTTCCCTCCCTCTCTCTGCCTCCACCCTTCTCCCATGCAGTTAGGCAACAGCAGAGGGAAATAAATGATTTTGCCGTTATTTGATTTGTCAGTGAAACGCCTCGGGCACTTAGGACTTTGAAATATGTTGAGGACAATGCGCAGGCTTGTAAACATTGTATTAAAGAGGCGGAGAGGAGAGGAGAGCCAGAGAAGGAGGAATAGCATGCGTATGTGTGTGTGTGTGTGTGTGTGTGTAGTGGGAGGGGGGGTACTCTCTCTTGAGTCTGGCCAGTGTGGGAGCTACATTGAATCAAAGTCTCGTCGACGTGGCGGATTGACAATGACTGATTAGTGGGCAGAAAATATTAAACGTGCCTGCTAAAGCATCTACCAACAGGGAGAGACATATCAAATCAGATCTCTCTCGGAAACATTAATCCCACACACCCCTTTCTCCTCCCTTCTGTGTGTATGTGTGTGTGTGTGTGTGTGTGTGTGTTTGGCATACTATCACACACACATATGCATGAATGCAATCTTCCTCTTCAAGCCTAGTTTTTCAGTCATCCTTTTTCTTTCACTGCCTGTATGGGTAGATGTCACTCTCTTTCTATCCATCTATCCATCTGTCTATCTCACTCCATCTTTTCCTCAATATATCTCTCTCAGCCCCCCCCCCCCCCCCCACACACACACACTTCTCTCTCTCTCTCTTTCTGTGTTCCCATCATTGTCTGGACACTGCTGGGCCGTGTGTTACATGAGTGCTGGTGATGATGAGTGTGCTGGCAGTGACAGGAGGAGCGTCCACTCTTGTCATGTCCACTCTGCGTCCAGTGCTGTTCAACGCCACCACACACACACACACACACACACACCGTGAGAGATGGACCTGGCAACTACGCAGACACCCAATCAAATTTGCCGTTTCATGCTATTTTATTCCGAGTGTGTGAGCGGGGCGAGGCGAGGCGAGGATGAGAACGGACAGAGGAACGAGTCGGGAATGATCTGACCACGCCCGGCCAGAGCACCGGTCATCTGTAGATCTCAGAGAACATCTAAGGCACTGAGAAGCCCTCAGAAACAGATGAACTTGTCAGTTCACATGCGAGAGTGTGGCGCCACCAACAGGAGTGGAGGATGCTGGTAAAACACGGCAGGAGATAAAAAACAGACACTGGCCCCATCCATCTGTGTCTGCGTCTGTTATGTGCAGTCTACTGCGCACGTCTCTAACCAGCGGATGATACAGGAAGAGATAGACCCCCTCCTACCGGTAATGGATGACAGGTGAGGCTGGGTTCAACAGCGAGCCCCACCCCTCCACTCAGGTAATAGCCCCCCTGGTCCCCACCCCTTCCTTGCCTGCAGTCAGCATGATTGATCTGGGCGTCCGGGAGAGGACGGAGGGGTAGCGGCCCGAGAGTGGACGCGACGGAGAGCGAGGGAGGGCGTGAGCGAGCGGGCGTGAGCGAAAGCAAGAGAAAAGAGACAACACAAATCAGGGCCGGGCCTTGAGAGGGGATAAATTGCCCCATCGGAGGCGGCGGGGCTGTTTGTGAGATAATAAACGGACTCCCCCAGCATCATAAATCCGCCGAGCCGGCCGCCATGTATCTCGCCGGCCTCAGTCACCGCCGCCCGTCCCCCCCAACCCCTGCTACAGGCCGGTGCGAAAGCCACCCCGCCTTCAGCCCCCAGGGGAATAGTGCTTCCTGTTAGCAGCCATTAGCCAATCAGCACGCAGCTCAAAGGGACAAAGGTAAAGCCCAGAGAACAGTACAGTGCACATTGTGCAATGGTGGAGGTCACCGTACAGCCACACAAGGGTGTGGTCTTATTTATTTTATTTCTTTTTTTATCTGTAAACATGTGGATTTCTTCAGGCCTTTATTCGTCTGTTCTCTCATTATCCACCCGTCTCTAGCGGAACAATGGGAGCTGTTGACTTGTTAGGGGGAGGCAGGCGCCTTGTCAGTGGTGAGGAAAACAAGGTGCCCCAGTACCGAGGCCTGGGTGTCAAAATGACAGCAAGGTGACAGAGACAGGAGGGGGAGAGGGGGAGACGGAGGGGGCTGAGTAGAGAGAGAGAGAGAGAGAGAGAGAGAGAGAGAGAGAGAGAGGGAGACAGAGAGATGAAAAGACAGATGGATAAGTGAGGGGCTGGAGTGGAGTGGCGGCGGGAGTTTGTTTGCCGGCTGTCGCGCGCGTGTAGCCGTCTGGAGGAATACTGAAGCGACTGCGCCTTCGGCAACAAAAAGGGCTTTGTCACACCACAGGAAGCGGTTTGGAGAGGTGCAACAAAGCAAGAGGAGAGAGCGTGTGAGCCTCAAAAGGAAGGTAAATAAAAGGGACACTGCTCTCAAAGATCCCTGTTTGACACAGGTAACGATGTCCAGGACACAGGAGACATGTTTGGACAAAAGAGGAAGAGAGAGAGAGGGGAGAGCAGGATCCTTTGACAAGAGGATTTTTCTGCCCGTGTGAAAGCAGGCCGTGATGTGTAAGCGCGCCATGCCAAGCAATGCGCCCAGAGGACCTGAGAGGGGACTACGGCGACACTACGTGCCATGTGTGGATTGAGGAGAACTATTATCGCGAGCAGAGCCTCATCATGACATTCATTACCGGCTCGCCTCAAAAGCTCTTTTCCTCTCTGTCTCTCTCTCTATCTCTCCCGCTCCATCATTACCAAAGGTGTGACAGCAGGAGATGAAAAGAAGGGGAGGAGAGAGAGGAGTGTGTGTGCCTGTGTGTGTGTGTGTGTGCCTGTGTGTGTGTGTGTGTGTGTGTGTGTGTGTGTGTGTGTGTGTGTGTGTGTGTGTGTGTGTGTGTGTGTGTGTGTGTGTGTGTGTGTGTGTGTGTGACACAGAGCGAAAGAGGGAGACAGGGCAAGTGAGAGGGAGAGAGAGAGAGAGAGCAAGGGAGGGAAAAAAAATGGAATAAATAGCAGAGGACTGGTGGGGGGTTGTAAGCGCCAGATAAAGATTGCTTTTCGTGTCGTTTGCCACCCAGCTCTCCCTCGCTCCGTTGGAGGCAAATTGATTACGTGGAGGGGCTGGGGGGATATGTAGATTGCCGTGCCCCTTGGAGCAAGCGGATGTGTAAAGGGCATGATGGATTTCCATTTCCATACATGAGGAGCGAAGCACAGGCAAACGACAAGAGAGAGGAGGCGAGAGAGAGAGAGAGAGAGGGAGAGAGGGAGAGCAGTGTAGTCACTAGGGAGGAGGAGAGCGAGAGAGAGAGAGAGAGAGAGAGAGCTGGCAGTCCCAATCTCACCCTCACTCACACACATCCACTCCGACATCTGCCTAATGCTACATCTTAAATAGCCTCCTCCATTTTACATGCACTCCAGTCTGATTTGGTGCAAAATGAAACGCTATCATTAAAGGGAGATTTACTACAAATTGCCACAAATTCGCCATGTCACTTCCAATGATCTGTGCACGCCTTTGGCTTTGGTGTGTGTGTGTGTGTGTCTGTGTGTGTGTGTGTGTGTGTGTGTGTGTGTGTGTGTGTGTGTGTGTGTGTGTGTGTAAAAGCACAGTTTTCCTGTCTAAGAACCCTTAAGAACAAGGTGCAGGAGGCGTAGAGTGGATAGGCGGTGTCAAGTGTACATATCAGTGGCTGAAAATGCATTTCTCCACCTGTCATTGTCAAATGGCATGCTGCAGGCCTGGTCAATGGGTTTGAGCTCTATTGAAGGCTGAGACTCATCTTGAGATATGAAGATAATTAGATATTAGACATAAGAGGAAAGTAAGGAGCTCTCAAGACAACCACCTCAGCCAATTCATTAGAACGGGAGGAAGTGAATAAAAAAAATGTAATTTTCTAATTTTCTATTGCAGACCAGAAGAGTGAACTATGAGGACTGAATAAAACAAACAAAAGCACAAGGGTATGTCCCATCCTCTTTCTTTTTCTTTCCTTCTCTCCATTTCCCCATCTCTCTTCCCCTCCTTCTCTCAACATCAATTTATTGGGTTTTCTATCTTTCTTCTGTCTGATCCACTTTCTCCTCCTTTGTCCCTCACCCACACACACACACACACACACACACACAGACACACTCCCAGCCTCTACTCCAGCACCTCTGGTGTTGCTTAAATCATGGCCTAAGCAGCTCTCCCCGGCTGGGGCCTGAACAGGGGAGGGAGGAGGGGAGGGAGTGTGTGTGTGTGTGTGTGTGTGTGTGTGTGTGTGTGTGTGGGGACATAACTCACGCAGCGGCGCAGCGGGTTAATGGGCAGGTAGCAGGCGAGGCTAAATCACCGGCCCGGTGACGCTGAGCAGTGTCCGCCACTGACAAACGAGGAGGGATGACGCTATTTCTTTAAATAACCGCCGCCATCAAACAGGCAGCCCAGCCCGCGGGCGCCGTATAGCGCTAGCCGCTGCCGTGGTTACGGCGGATGCAGGGGGGCCCTTGTCCACGCAGCCCCTGCCCGCAGGCGCGGGTGGCCCCCGCTGCCCTTTATTAATTATTAAATGATAACTCCTCGGAGCGGCATGATGGAGAACTGCAGCTCGCACCCGAGCCCCGTCTTGCTGCGAGCTAATCTCTCTCTCTATATATATATTTCCTCTCATCCCTTGTTCCTTTCACCTACTTTCCTCTCCCACTCTTTCTCTCTTTCATGATCTCTTTATCTCCTTTACAGATTCTCTCTCTCATCCTTAGTCTCTCTCTCTCTCTCTCTCTCTCCCCTCCGGTCCCTCTGTCTCTAAGGCTCTCAGTGGTGGCGCCCAGGGAGTGGGGAGTAGGTAGTGACAGGTGAGGAGGAACGCCAAAGGCTCTCTCTCTCTTCTCTGGAGCTGTGAAGTATGTACTGACGCTCACATTAAGGAAGGTAGACCACACTCCGGGTGCTAAATGTTGCCATCCAGTCCTGACTAGAAAATATATCTTTCTCTTTCTTTCTCTCTCCCTCTGTCTCCTAACCGGTTCAGGGCCGGGTGGGGTGTTAACGGATGTGGGGCTTACGCCTGACAAAACGGCCTCCTGGTAGCTGGCTGCTTTCTCTCCTGGGGCCTCCAGGGTCTGGAGGAGGGAGACTTAGGGAGGAGATGGAGATCAGACTGTCTGCCGGAGGATCCTCCATATCCACTACAGGTGCTTAACCTGAGATAGATAAAGCCCGGGCTGATTTACGCCCTGCCGCCGCGTCCCAGACTGATCCACCCTCTCGGCCTCAACAAGCCTCTGGATCACCACGAGGATCACCACGAGTATCACCTCAGCTTTAGGGGAAACTCCAGGTACGCCACCTACCACTTATGGCCCACATACACTCACACATACTCCCAGAAACCATGCCGTATATGAGATGTACTGCGCTCCTGCCTCTTGTGGACAGGAAGAGGTATTGCAGTCAGGCCGGATGAATAGGTTCAAACTGCAAAGTGTTACTTAAAAAGTAGTTGAAAAGCAAGTGGGCATGCATATGTGTGTGTGTGTGTGTGTGTGTGTGTGTGTGTGTGTGTGTGTGTGTGTGTGTGTGTGTTTACCTGATGTGTATGAGTTTCTCCATCTCCTGCTCCATGTGTTCCTGCAGCTCTCCAGGGCGTAGCAGCACTTGGCAGATAGGGCAGATAGGAGCCTGGCTGTCATACATGGACACCTTCTTCTTACCTGAGAGAGAGAGAGAGAGAGAGAGAGAGAGAGAGAGAGAGAGAGAGAGAGGGGAGAG
>NC_084995.1:40173759-40176259 GCF_963854185.1 Sardina pilchardus | reverse complement strand
GGTGTATGGAGGGGGGGGGGGTATGGGGAGGGGGGGGGGGGGGTTACGTGTGCGGCGCTTGTCAGCGCGTTAAAGATGATTAATGCGGGATGCCCCCCTCTGACGGACCCTGGAGCAGCGGGCGGCGGGGACTCCGTTTAATCTGTGGCACCACCGGGAGCGGGCGCGCGGGAGGGGGCAATAACAAGGAAATAGGACTGACAGAACTTTTTAGTGCTGAGATTCCTCACCCAAATGCCACGCGGCACAGAGGAGGGGAGCGCCGAGGAGCAGGAGAGGGAGAGGGGGAGGAGGAGGAGGAGAGAGAGAAGGAGGGGGAGAGGAGAGAGAGAAGTGGAGAGGAGGCACGTGGTTCTGACAGGCCTGATTGAGTACAGGCCTGATCACTTCTAATGCGCCAAGATGGATCATCTCATCTCTCTGTCTCTCGCCCTCTATCTCTCTCTCTCATCCTCTATTTCTCTCTCTCTCAGTCACCCTCTATCTCTCTTTCTCCTTCTGCCTCACATAATCTCTCTCTCTCTCTTTCTCTCTCTCTCTCACACACACACACACACACCTATCCATTCTTTTTATCGTTGGCTTTAATCTCTGCCATTGTGCACCTTTATCAGGGCACGCCACTTAGCTGCGATCTTCTCCCTCCTTCCCCTCCGAGCCTTGCTAATGAGAGCCACAGGTACAGTGTGCCCCCCCCCCCCCCCCCCCGCCCCCCCTCCAACCCAATCCTTCAGGGCGTGCAAAATGCTTTCATTATTTAAAGGCCGCTTTCCCTCAGCGACAACCTTTCCCTAACCTCCCTGATAGCACAATTAGAGCCTGATGAGTTTGAGCGCTCGATGAGCGACACCCAACTCATACATGGGACGAGCGGCTTGAAGGAGAGAAGAGAGATTGAGTGAGAGAGAGAGAGAGAGAGATGGAATGGGAGGGGGGAATAGAGAGGTAAAAATGGGAGAGGATAAAGGGAGTGAGAACAGAAGAGAGAGAAAGAGGGAGAGAGAGAGGGAGAAAGAAAGGTGTCTCTCGTTTGATAACGGCAAGGGAGCAGGCGAGAGAGCGGCTGGCGTTGTGCCGTTCCCCATCCACAGGGCTCTGATGCTCGCTGCTGCTCCGACACTCCTAACATGTTGTTTTACGAGCTGCCACGCTTTTTTCCCCCCCTCCGCTCTCCACAGAAGCTGTGGCGCTCTTCCCCTCCACCTCCACCCCCACCCCCCACCCCCCTCCCCGCGCACTGGCAGCCTGCCACCAGCCACCCCAGCTGGGCCTGTAAGCCGTCTGCAGCCCCTCTCATTTAACCGCGCGCAGCATAACTCAAACAGCATGGGCCTATTCATTTAACCGCCTCCAAAGGCATTAAAAAAAAAAAAAACCTATACACTTACATATCAGTGTCAGTGCTGTAAAACACTCACACGTGGACATATACTGTACAGTGGTGGCCGGAGGAGGGTGTTTTTTTTCTTTCTTTTTGATATGATTTTTATATCAAATGTTTTCCAGCACAAGAGAAACACTGGGTTTTGAGTGGATCATTTGTGAGCAGTCTTGTGGCAGCAGAGCGGGTCTGCTGTGTGGCTGTTGCTCATTTGGTTTGATGTGCACATGTGATGCTAATCATTTGGAGTTAATGAGAGCAACAAGGGAGAGGAGAGGAGGAGAGGAGAGGAGGAGGAGAGGAGAGAGGAGAAGAGAGGAGCGAGGGTGGAGGCATGTGTGTTTCCTGACTGAGGTTTTCCTACATCTGTTGCGGGTACTGTGTTTTGAGGGTTCTTGCGAACATATATGTGTTCTGTGCAGGAATGAGGAATGTGTGTATCTCTGCATGTGAACACGTGTGTGTGAGGGTAGTGTGTGGCCGTGTGTGTGTTCAGTCGGAGTACTGTATCAAGCCTTTATGCAGTGGAGTTGGGCTCTCTTTAAATCACTGGCGAGAGAACAAAGACTCTAGCAAAGGCCTCAGATGAGGAGAACAGAGTCTTTTTATGGAGCTGCGCTCAAGTTATGTACTGTTGTATGTTTGTGTGTGTGTGTGTGTGTGTGTGTGTGTGTGTGTGTGTCAGTGGGCACAGTGGTAGACTGCCTGCTGAGCTTGCCTGAGAGCTGCCTGGTGTATACCCACTCCCACCGTCAACGCCAACCCTCTCCAGCACTCCTACACTGCCTGCCGTTCAGCCTACCAGCCCCCTCATGTTTTGCTGTACTTATCTTTACACACACAAATACATTAGCATTTCCATTATGCTCTTTATGTTTCTAAATAAAGTGATTAGTCCATACTGCTTATTCTATTTTTTTTAAACAAGCCAAAAAAAAACAATGAGATAGTCAGTTTATCAGTTTCTATGAAACACTTGCAGCACAAATTCACCCTCTGTACAGCGTGGGTCTCTTTAGAGGAGAACACTGCCTTGTCTAGTTAATATAAGAACAAAGCATCCCCCTAATGGCACTTCACCGGCTCCTCTAATGATATCCAGCAGAGGTGCTGAGACAA